>NC_035446.2:62756594-62947786 GCF_002127325.2 Helianthus annuus
TGGCAATGTTGAGGACCAGGAGAGCCAGATTGCCGATCTTCAGCAAATGGGTGTGTTGAAGGATCTCAAGATAGCGGATCTTGAGAAGGAACTCCAGGCCACCAAGGATGAAGCTGCTCAGAGGCTGATTGACATGGATAATGAGAAGCAGGAGATCATCCAGGATGCCAAGGTCTCTGCCGCAACTGCTATGTACAAGATACAACTACCCGGATGCATGATTGGGCGATGATGGATATTGTTGACTAGGCCGGAGCCCAATTTTTAGGTTTTTTGGTAGTGGTTTGTGGTTTGTGAACAATTATGGTCTGTAATCTCTGAACAGTAGTTTCTTTAGGGTTAAGGATCCTGGATCCTTTGAACAATAGGTAGGATTACACATGGTGGAGGGATCCTCTGTTTGGGGGATGAAGCCGTTGTGATCCTGCCGCCTTCTAATTTCCCTGCAATACTTTGAACCTATTATCATGGACACCCTTTACCTACCCCAGCGGACGGGCCACGTATTGCTGGTAGAAGCTTTGGGTAGGTAATTTTGACAACTTTTTTGAAAGGGTTAATGATCCTTTGGTTTAATAATATAACTTCAATCTTTCTGGCTTATCTTGTGTTGTTATCCTTTTTGATTTTCAATTGTTTTGACACATGTTTGTTTGAAAAGTTTGAGCAAATTATGTTTAAGAAATTTAGGATATGATCCTGGATCAAATATCCTATAATCGAAAGTTTCCAAGATAGTTTATTTTAAGGATCATAGGTTCAGTTGTCAAGGTCTAAAGGTTATTCAAATGAATAATGAAATTAAAAGTAGTTAAGGATCATACCTGAGGATCCAAGTTAGGATCCTAACCTTTAATCGAAATTACCATAGGTAAAACTTTAATGGATAATAAGGATTAAGGATCCTTAATCGTTTAACTTCGAAAACCTGAAAAAATGGAATATAACTTGGGACTAAGCCAATATAAAAGATAAGTTAGTAACTGGGGACAAGCCCAAAGGATAACTGAGAATGATCCCGGAGGATCACTGGGGACAAGCCCAAAGGATAACTGGGGACGATCCCGGAGGATCACTGGGGACAAGCCCAAAGGATAACTGGGGACAAGCCCAAAGGATCGTATGTAAACTGGAGTATGGCCCTTTCTGGCAACTATCCAAACTTAGTGACATGAAAATGTCAAAACCTTAGCTAACGTGAAAACGTTAGAAACCTTAGGAACGGATGTATGGTGCGTCCACCATTATACGTAGGATCCCAAGTATAGCCAGTACGATGAGGTCGCCAGCCCCGAAAATGGGTACTGATCCCAAAGACATGAACTATATCAGGATCATCGTGCGCTGCTGGCGGAAACTGGGGATAATCCCAAGGATAACTGGGGTTGGACCCGAGGATCTGTGATGCTTTTGAAGATCTTTGATGATATGCTGGAGATACCTGAACTATCATAACTCAAATGGTTTGTGAGTAGAGGATGAAGGATACATGATCCTTATCCTTAGGCAAAAGGTAAGAAAATGCAATAGTTTTAGGATAAGCATATTACCTGAGTAAGGATCAACGATATCTCCAGGATCCTTCAAGGATATTTCAATGTAAGGATCACATGCAGGAGGGATCATGTTCACATGAAATATTTCTTTAAGTGAACAGCATTCCAGGCTCTTGGTAACAAGTTTCCTTCCATGGTTAGCAACCTGTATGCCCCCTTTCCTGCTTCAGCTTCAATCAAGTAGGGACCTTCCCATTTTGGTGCTAGCTTCCCGTCAGCAGGATTGATGGTGTTTTGAAATGCTTTTCTCAACACCATATCTCCGACTTGGAACTTCCTTATCCTGACATTCTTGTTGTAGGCACCAGCCATCCTTTGTTGGTAGCTTGCCATCCTTATCCTAGCTAGATCCCTGTTTTCCTCAATAGTATCCAAATCCTGAGCTAGGATTGTAGCGTTTTCTTCAGGATCACGAGCACTTGTTCTAGCGGTTGGGATCACCATCTCTGTTGGGATCACTGCTTCTGCCCCAAATACTAAAGAGAAAGGTGTTTGGCCAGTGGCATTCTTGGGAGTTGTCCTATCAGCCCATAGCACATAAGGTAACTCCTCTGCCCATTTTCCTTTCTTGGATCCTAGCTTCTTCTTCAGATTGTTGATGATGATCTTGTTGGATGATTCTGCTTGACCATTGGCTTGTGGATGAACTGGTGTTGATGTTATCATCTTGATTCCCCAACTGTCACAAAAGTTAGTGGTTCTCCTTCCAATGAATTGAGAACCATTATCACATATAATTTCAGAGGGGATGCCAAATCTGGTTATAATGTTTCTTTTAATGAAGGATATGACTTCCTTTTCTCTGACTTGAGCGAAGGCTTCAGCTTCTATCCACTTGGAAAAATAGTCAGTCATGGCAAGCATAAATACTTTTCCACCAGGTGCTTTAGGGAGCTTGCCAACTATATCCATTCCCCATCTCATGAATGGCCAAGAGGATGGTATGGGGTGTAGTAATTCAGCTGGTTGGTGAAGGATATTGCTATGTCTTTGGCAAGGATCACATTTCTTAGCATACTCTACAGCATCCCTTTTCATGGTTGGCCAGTAGTATCCTGTTCTAAGGATCCTTGAGAATAATGCCCTGCCCCCAGTGTGGTTTCCACAATCTCCTTCATGGAAATCCTTCAACACCTCTTCAATTTCAGGATCCTCGATACATCTCAAATATGGTCCTGCAAGAGATCGCTTATATAATACATTATTCAGAATTGTGAATTGAGATACCTTAATCCTGAAAGCTCTAGGATTTTCTCCCATCGGGATCTCCCCGTGTTGCAAATATCCCATGATCGGTGAGATCCATGATCCTGAATTAGGTTGGGCTTCTTCACTAGGGATCATTGCAGTAGCCTCTTCTATTTCCATGGCCACCTGTTTTTCAATAGCAGGAGCCAGGATATGGATGATAGGGATACTTATATCTTCTGGAATCTTCAAAGATGATCCTAGGTTGGCCAATGCGTCAGCTTCCGTGTTATCCTCCCTTGGTACCTGTGTTAAGCTAAAAGAAACAAAAGAGAGTGCCAATTCTTTGACTATCTCTAAATATTTGGTTAGTTTTTCACCTTTAACAGCATAGGATCCATTAAAGTGATTGGTGATCAATAATGAATCTACATATACTTCGAGATACTTTACCCCCATATCCTTAGCAATTTGTAAGCCAGCAATTAAGGCTTCATACTCAGCCTCATTGTTAGTTGCCTGGAACTCACAAGCTATAGAGTGGGGTATTATGTCCCCCTGTGGCGATTTTAGTAGGATCCCTAGCCCTGTGCCTTTGATGTTTGAGGATCCGTCAGTGTGTAGGATCCAAGGATCCTTGGTCTCATCCAGCTGCTGGACCTCCAATTCTGCTTCCTTTTGTAGATCACTACTGAAATCAGCCACAAAGTCAGCTAGTGCTTGAGATTTAATGGCTGTTCTTGGTTCGTATCTTATATCATGGGCACTAAGCTTCACTGCCCACTTAGCCATTCTCCCTGACATATCCGGTTTCCTGAGGACATTCTTAATTGGAAAATTAGTTTTAACAATAATAGTATGAGTTTCAAAATAATGCCTTAACTTCGTGGATGCCATGATTAATGCAAGGATGAGTTTTTCGAGGTGTGAGTACCTGGATTCGGCATCAAGTAGACTTTTACTTACATAGTAGATAGGATATTGTGTACCTTCGTGATCCTTAACGAGGACAGCACTTACAGCGGTTGAGGATACCGCCAGATATAAGGATAACACATCTCCTTTTTCCGGTTTTGCTAATGCTGGTGCTGAGGACATATACTCTTTTAGGGCTTGTAAAGCATTTTCATGCTTCTCAGTCCATTCGAACTTCTTATTCTTCCTTAGGATATCGTAGAATTCTTTGCACTTTTCTGAGGATTTCGATATGAACCTGTTCAAAGCTGCTATCCTGCCTGTTAGTCTTTGAACATCCTTGGCATTGGCAGGAGACTTGATATTTATTAATGCTTTGATTTGTTCCGGGCTTGCTTCAATGCCCCTCTGGGTTACCATGTATCCTAAGAACTTTCCTGCCTTAACACCAAAATGGCATTTTGAAGGATTAAGTTTCATGTTGTAACTATCAAGGATATCGAATGCTTCTTCCATGTCCCTTAGGTGATCCTCAGCTTTCTTTGACTTGACCACCATATCATCTATGTACACCTCCATAGTTTTTCCAATTTGATCTTTGAACATCATATTTACCAGCCTTTGATAGGTTGCACCTGCATTTCTTAGTCCAAAAGGCATGGCAATATAACAATATAAACCGGTTGGGGTCATAAAGGCTGTATCCTCTTGGTCAGATGGTTCCATCTGGATTTGTTGGAATCCGGATGATGCATCCATAAAAGTTAACAGTTCATGCCCCGCTGTTGCATCCACCATGGAGTCAATGTGGGGTAATGGGAAAGGATCCTTGGGACATGCCTTATTCAAATCAGTGAAATCGACACATACCCTCCACTTTCCGTTTTTCTTTTGGACAACAACCACATTGGCTAACCATTTAGGATACTTTACCTCTCTGATCATACCTGCTCGAAGTAGTCTCTCTACTTCTTCTTGGATAATGGCATTCCTTTCTGGTGCAAACTTCCTCCTTTTTTGATGGATTGGCTTGATAGACCTGTCAATGCCAAGTTTGTGAGTAATAATATCCTTAGATATACCTGTCATATCTTCATGTTTCCAAGCAAAGGTAGATTTTCTTCTTTTGAGGAAGGATATCATGTCTTCTTTCATTTTGCCAAGGATCCCTGATCCGATATAGATTTTTGATTCAGGATCACTAGGGTCCAAGAGGATTTCATCTACATCTTGTTCCCTTGCCTCCAAGACGTTCCTCGGAGGATACTGTAATTGCTATTGCTCCCTTGGCTTCGAGGTTGGCTTCATGGATGAGGTATAGCAATCCTTAGCTTCTTGCTGGTCACTGTCGATCTTGATTATCCCCCATGGGCTAGGGAGCTTCACACATTGATGGTAGGTAGATGGAACTGCTTTCATGTCATGTATCCAAGGCCTGCCAAGGATAACGTTGCAACAAGATAAACAGTCAATAACACAAAATTTTTGGTAATTATGTAATCCTTCCACGTAGATTGGGAGTTTGATGTCCCCCAGAGTTTTCTTCGTTTCTCCACTGAATCCTACAAGCACGGAGGATCTTGGTGTGATGTCTGATTCTGGGATTCCCATCTTCTTCAAGACATCAAGCTGGATTATGTTCACTGAGCTCCCTCCATCGATAAGGATCCTGCGGACAAAATGGTTAGAGATAAAGAGAGTGATAACTAAACTATCATGATGAGGATCCTGGATGTTGATGCGATCATCCTCATCAAATGTTATCATCTTTCCTTCTGAGACGCTTGAGGTTCTAATAGGCCTTTCTCCATTATCCATTTTTGATTCTTTTGCATGTCTTTTGGCCGCTGAGAAGGATGTTCCACAAATGTCTGATCCTCCGGATATGAAGTTAATCACTTGTGCATTTGCCGGAGGTGCTGGAGCCTTTTCAGGGATCCTTTCAGGATCCTGGGTCCTTTGCTTTTTTCTTCCCAACAATTCCTTTAGATGCCCCTTGCTTAGCAGGTATCCAATTTCTTTTCTTAAGGCTATGCAATCTTCAGTTAGATGGCCGAAATCCTCATGGTATGCACACCATTTGGACTTGTCTTTAGTCCCGGATGGTTTATCATTCTTCCTGGGCCACCTAGCCTTTTCACCTAGATTCTGCATTGCAAGGATTAGTTCGTGATTGTCAACGGAAAAACAATATTCTGAGATTGGAGGATATTCTTCATCATCCTCTTCTTGGTCGACAGCATGCACATTCTTGTTCTCGTTTCTATGGTAGGATTTGAACTGGTTGTTTTTGAAGGAGGATCCTTGCTTATCTTGTTTTGAGGATCCTACTTGTCTCTCCTGGATCCTCTTGTCATCCTCTAGCCGGATAAACCTGAGTGCTCGAGTTCTTACTTCATCTAAATTCCTGCAAGGTGTCATAACAAGATCATCATAGAATAATGAATCCTTAAGAAGTCCCATTTTGAAGGCTTCAACAGCCGTAGCCATATCCAAGTTGGGAATATCCAAGGATTCTTTACTAAATTTAGTTATATAATCCCTTAATGATTCATTATTATTTTGAGTTATCCTGTACAAATCACTGGTTAATTTTTCAAATTTTCTACTACAAGAGAATTGGTTATTGAATAAATTAACTAAATTAGCAAATGAAGTAATAGAGTAAGGGGGAAGACTTAGCAGCCACTTAAGAGCTGATCCAGTTAGAGTGGATCCAAATCCTTTACATAGGCATGCTTCCTTTAACTTTTCTGGGATAGGATTGATTTCCATCCTTTCCCTGTATTGTGCTATATGCTCCTCTGGATCCGTCGTGCCATCATACAGCTTCATGGTAGGGATATGGAACCTTTTGGGCACCTCTGCATCACAAATTGGTGGTGCAAAGCGTGATACCTTGTGGCTTCCATCTGCAATCTCTGGGATAGGCTTGACTACCCCTGGAACACTTGAGATCATGTCCTTTAGTTTCTGTAATTCCCTGGCCATAGCGTGATTGGTACCTGTATCCTGCATGAATCCATGGTTAGTGGTAGGATAATTATTTAAAGTGTTACCTCCCATTGGGTTCAAGTTAGGGAATCCGTATTGCTGGGATTCTGGAATAACGGGGGACCAGTGGAAGCAATGGTCTGCATTGGAATGAAGTCCCCTTGATGGACATCTAGATTCCCTGCTTGCAAACTTTTTAGGGATCCTGGCAGCTGTAAGGATCCTGGTATCTGGGATGATCCTGGAACGAAGGAGGATCCTTGAACCTGGGATGATCCTGGAACAAAGGAGGATCCTTGGCCCTGGAACGATCCTGGAATAAAGTAGGATCCTTGAAACTGCTGTGCCCCCGGATAGGCTCCCGGATTCATGAAGGATCCCATATACTGAGGATAGGATCCTGCTGGCTGAAAATACGAGCCCGATGTCTGAGTCATTGCTGCTGACTTGAGATGTAATCCTCTCGTCTCCCCTGTGATCTGTACGTCTGGGATCCCTGATGGCTGAGAGGTGACCATTGGAGTCTCAAAACTCAAGGATTTTGGCATCAGTGGGGAATGATCCTCTGCCGCTTTCTTTTGTCTTTTGAGATCTCCAATCTCCCTGAGGATCCTGTCATTAGTTTCATCCTGCCGCTGCATACGATCCTTCATCTGCAAAATTAAAGCAAACACATCACTAGTACTGGGAATAGAAGAATTCATAGCAGAAGAAGATGGAGGTTTAGAGAAAGAAGGGGTTGGTCTCTTCTCAGCATTTCTCTGGGATCCTGCCGGTGGAGGAGGTAGAGTGGTTTGTGCTGAGGTGACTGCAGACATCGTCGTGGAAGTGTTCTTCAATGATGAAGCCATGTAACTCTTTGAAATGATTTTGAACAAAGGATTTTCTTTATGAATGAAGCACCAATTGCCCCACGGTGGGCGCCAAACTGTTTTGGTCAAAAATCACACAAGGATAATGTAACCAAACTTTATGTAAACGGGGTATGATGCTTGGTTAGCTATAAGAGTAAAGGATCACTTCTGTGATGAATATGCAAAGACACAATGATTTATACGAGGAAAAAGCCCTTGATCAATGTATGATCTCCGGCATAAAAAACCTCGGGTGATGGCAACTACCGATCACCAATTTCAATATAATAAAGATGTAGTTACAACTTCGGATGATAATGAGCTGAGTACAAGGATCACTGAGTGTCTAAGTGTTGAGAGTTGTGTCGTATGTTGTGTGTGTTCTTCCGAATGAGGAAGATGGGTATTTATACATGTGTAGGTAACTTATTTTAGGTAGATAGACCACTAATCAGCTCATTACCCCTTTAGAAATAAAGATAATCTAGCCTAAATTGCTGCCCTTAGATCAAGCCATGTTTCCATATCCGGCACAACGTTCATCTTCAATTCAGCTCTTGCCATATTTGTAAAAGCGCGTCCCTGGATCATGATATGTAGGGCATATCCTGCTAGATATTCCTGCAAAATAATATTGTAGTAATCGAAAATGACCGTTAGTACTAGGATCACCTCAATGTCCCGTGATCCTGATCCTGAGGTCCGGCTGAGGATCACTGCTTGCCAAAGAAATAAGGATCACTGGTTAGGATCACGTATAAGGATCATTCATAGTAAAAATCCAGCCCTAACAGTGTCATAACAAGATCATCATAGAATAATGAATCCTTAAGCAGTCCCATTTTGAAGGCTTCAACAGCCGTAGCCATATCCAAGTTGGGAATGTCCAAGGATTCTTTACTGAATTTAGTTATATAATCCCTTAATGATTCATTATGAATTTGAGTTACCCTATATAAATCACTAGTTAATCTTTCAAATTTTCTACTACAAGAGAATTGGTTATTGAATAAATTAACTAAATTAGCAAATGAAGTAATAGAGTAAGGGGGAAGACTTAGCAGCCATTTAAGAGCTGATCCAGTAAGAGTGGATCCAAATCCTTTACATAGGCATGCTTCCTTTAGCTTTTCCGGGATTGGATTGATCTCCATCCTTTCCCTGTATTGTGCTATGTGCTCCTCAGGATCCGTTGTACCATCATACAGCTTCATAGTAGGGATATGGAACCTTTTGGGTACCTCTGCATCACAAATTGGTGGTGCAAAGCGAGATACCTTATGGCTTCCATCTGCAATCTCTGGGATAGGCTTGACTACCCCTAAAACACTTGAGATCATATCTTTTAGCTTCTGCAACTCCCTGGCCATAGCATGATTGATACCTGTATCCTGCATGAATCCGTGGTTAATGGTAAGATAATTATTTAAAGTGTTACCTCCCATTGAGTTCAAGTTAGTGAATCCATATTGCTGGGATTCTGGGATAACGGAGGGACCAGTGGAAGCAATGGTCTGCATTGGAATGAAGTCCCCTTGATGGACATCTAGACTTCCTGTTTGCAAACTTTTTAGGGATCCTGGCATCTGGAAGGATCCTGGTATCTGGGATGATCCTGGAACAAAGGAGGATCCCTTAACTTGGAATGATCCTGGAACAAAGTAGGATCCTTGAAACTGCTGGGCTCCCGGATAGGCTCCTGAATTCATGAAGGATCCCATATGCTGGGGATAGGATCCTGCCGGCTGAAAGTGTGAGCCTGATGCCTGAGTCATTGCTGTCGATCCGAGGTGCAATCCTCTTGATTCTCCCATAATTTGCACGTCTGGAATTCCCGATGGCTGAGAAGTGATCATTGGAGTATCAAAGCTCAAGGATTTGGGCATCAGTGGGGAATGATCCTCTGCCGTTTTCTTTTGTCTTTTGAGATCTCCAATTTCCCTGAGGATCCTGTCATTAGTTTCATCCTGCCGCTGCATGCGATCCTTCATCTGCAAAATCAAAGTAAATACGTCACTAGTACTGGGAGTATAAGAGTTCATAGCAGAAGAAGATGGAGGTTTAGAGTTAGTAGGAGTTGGTCTCTTCTCAGCATTCTTCTGGGATCCTGCCAGTGGAGGAGGCAGAGTGTTCTGAGACGAGGTGACTGCAGACATCGCCGTGGACATGTTTTTCAATGATGAAGCCATGTAATTCTTTGAAATGATTTCGAACAAAAGGTTTTCTTATGAATGAAGCACCAATTCCCCTTGGCCATTCATGAAATGGGGAATGGATATAGTAGGTGTTTTGGTCAAAAATCACACAAAGGATAATGCAACCAAACTTTATGTAAATGGGGTATGATGCTTGGTTTATAGAAAAAGTAAAGGATCACTTCAGTGTGAAATATGCAAAGACACAATGATTTATACGAGGAAAAAGCCCTTGATCAATGTATGATCTCCGGCATAAAAAACCTCGGGTGATGGCAACTACCGATCACCAAACTTCAATATATCAAAATATGGTTACAACTTCGGATGATAATGAGCTGAGTACAAGGATCACTATCGTAATGTGTGTCTAAGCGTGTGAGAATTGTGTTGTGTGTTCTTCCAAGTGGGGAAGAGTGTTATATATACAAGTGTAGGTGACCTATTTTAGGTAAAAAGACTAATAATCAGCTCATTACCCCTTTAGAAATAAAAGCAAATCTAGCCTAAATTATCGCCCTTAAATCATGCCAAGTTTCCATATCCTTCACAACGTCCATCTCCGATTAAGCACATGCTATAGTTGTAAAGACGCGTCCTTTGATTGTGATGCTTAAGAGCGGATCCTGCTAGATGTCCTGCAAAACAACATTAAATTCAACGAAAGCAACTGTTAGCATGAGGATCCTATGATGGTCCGTTATCCTGATCCTGGAACTCTGCTGAGGATCACTATCTGCCAAAGAAACAAGGATCACTGGTTAGGATCACACGTGAGGATCATGTATTGTAAAAATCCAGCCCTAACAGTAGGGAAATTGCCAAAAGCTCCAGGAGGAAAAGTCTTTATGCTGGCAATGACTGATTATTTCTCTAAGTGGGTGGAGGCTGAAGCATTTGTTCAAGTCAGAGATCAGGAAGTAGTATCCTTCATAAAGAGGAATATCCTGACCAGGTTTGGAGTACCAGCTGAAATCATTTGTGACAATGGATCTCAGTTTATAAGCAAGAGAACTACTGACTTTGGCAAGAGTTGGGGAATCAAGATGATCACATCTACCCCGGTACATCCTCAAGCAAATGGACAAGCTGAATCCTCAAACAAGATAATTGTTAACAACTTGAAGAAGAGATTGGGAACCAAGAAAGGAAGATGGGCAGAAGAACTACCCTTTGTTTTGTGGGCCGATAGAACAACGGTAAAGAATGCAACTGGCCAGACACCATTTTCCTTGGTATTCGGAGCAGAAGCAGTGATCCCAATAGAAATGGTGATACCTACTGCGAGATCTATCCTCCAGGATCCTGAGCAGAATCCTGAAGCTTTGTGCTAGAATTTGGACACCATAGACGAGACAAGAGATGCAGCAAGACTAAGAATGGCAGCATATCAACAAAGGATATCCAGAGCATATAACAAGAATATAAGGACTAGAAGGTTCCAAGTTGGAGATTGGCTGTTAAGGAAAGCTTTTCAGAATACTACCAATCTTGCCGATGGAAAATTAGCTCCAAAATGGGAAGGACCCTACGAGATTGAATCAGAATCAGGGAAAGGAGCGTACCGACTTAAGAATATGGAGGGGGATATGCTACCAAGATCCTGGAATGCTATACACTTAAAGCTCTATTTCAAGTAAGAATAGAATTTAATTTCTATCTCCGAATGGTATGTGTTTTATCTTTCTTAAATATATTTGAATTTGTTTATTATCTTGAACCCAATACTGACTTAGGCATCGGAGGGGTGTTAGCCAAGCTAACACCCACCTTAATTTAAGGTTGTTTTGCAGAATATGTGTCAGGATACAGCTCCAGGATATAGGCTCAGGATATTTAGAAAGATTAGAGGATTGGCCCCCTCTCTCACGTTTAAGGGATCCTGATCCCTTCAAAGGATTAAAGGTATTCACCTTTCTTTCGAGTTGGGTTTGAACACCCCGCTTGGAGCGCAAGTCATCTGGGGATAGTTCTAGGTAATGGGACCAGTTCATGTAAAAGTGGCTGGCAATTTCGTTACTATTGGCTATATCCTGGATTCTAAAGGTATATGAGGATTTATCACCCTCTCTCACGAAAGGGTATTTTCATACCCTCTAAGGTTTAAAGGTTTTCACCTTTCTAAGACTTAGAGTTTATACACTCTCGCCTGTAGCGCATGAAAATCAGGGTTTTTCCCCATGATATAAGGGTTTATCCCCAAGATATAAGGGTTTATTCCCAGGATATCAAGGATTGATTCCTGGATATTCATGGCTTATCCAGTAGAGCTAAAGTATAACTACATTTACATTCCTATGTTGAACGCAGGGGAGATGTACCACACAATGGGCTCGAATTCATAAGTGTGCACTGGGGACATTCCTATGGTGGAAAATTGGAATCGACTCTTTGGAAATCTATGGTATGATATTTCCTTTTTATTTGGATAACTTGTAGTTTGTGTGTCGGTATCCTGATCAGGATATCTTTCAGGATACTTTTACAATGTGTTCCCAAAAATGTTCAGACAAAATTATCTTTACATGTAAAATTCATGTAATGAAAATATAACAACAAAAATAAAGCCAAAAAAGGGTTACATTATTAACGTACCATAAAGTTGTGCTCTTGGTTTCACCTCAAACCAAGGACCATCCACCAAGAGCACAAATAGTTCCTAGCCATATTTACTTAACGATTGAAGGCTTCGTCTTGGAACCCAAGATACCTCCACCTTCAATTGTTAAAAGTGTTCAAAATAAACCATACTAACTGATGACCAAGGGCTTCGTCCTGAAACTCAGGATCCCTCCACCTTTGGCCATCATATTGTCTACATGCAGGAAATTAAAATTATTTAACAGACAAGAAAGGGAAATTGTTCAAACAACCACAAACTACCAAATTTAAAAAGTGGGCTCCGGCCTAGGCATAAACATCCATCATTGCCCACTCAAGTGCCCTCACACAGCGGCATCTTCATCAGCCTTCTCCGTCTTCTCAACTTCAACATCCTGAGCAGCATCCTCACCAGCATCCGTCCCAGCATCCGCTCCAGCATCCTTCTTGGCTCCAGCCTGGTCCACCACCTCTGCCGACTTAGATGATTCACTAGGTTCAACAGGAAGAGGCACAACCTTGCCTCCAAGCTCCTTCAGCTTTGCCACCCAAGAGTCAACTGGCCAAGATGGGCACACAAGGCATGTCTCCTTGGCCTCATAAGCCATCTTGATGCGGGCTTGCAGCAGAGAGACTATAGCAGAAGCCTAGATTCCTTCCCGGAAAGAGACCATGGCTTGTTCATGATCTATTTGCACGGTGGCCAGTTTGAGCTCGGCATCCTGGGTGACCTTTTTCAGCTTATCCTCGTAGTGCCGACTCTTCGCCTCAGCAATGGCACCTTGGTCGGCAACAATAGTTTCAAGCTGCTTAATCCTGGCTTCATAGAGTGCAGCAGTACCACAGGCATCGTTGTAAAGGTGGAGCAGATGCTGGAGGCCCTGCACATCAACTTTCAGGTATGAGTCAATATATATTAATCAGGACATCCTGTCAGGATGTCCTATCAGGATATATATGCAGGATATAGTCACAAGGTATTACCTTGTTGAGGAAGGATGTCATCGGCTCCAAGGAGTCGATAAAGCTAAGATCATCATAGGAGAATCCTTCGGAGCCTGGGGCACTAACTTCAGAGCCCTTCCTCTTTTTTGCGGTGGAAGCATGGGTCCTTGGATTAGCTTTGGGAGCCGGAAGTGGCTTGGAGCTGGTGGCAGCAGGGGTCTCTTTCTTGACCATGACTGGAGTAGGGTAACTGTAAAGCTCGTCAAGATCGAGAAGGATTGGAACTTTGCTGGAGTCTTCATACAGGGAGTAAAATTCTTTCCGAAATATTTCAAATAAAAGCATGTATGCAGGATATCAAGCAGGATCCTTACCAGACATGTTTGCACTGGAAAGAGGGCTTGGAGATGGTGGAGACGGGTTAAAAGTTCTTTCAGCTTCGGGAAGGTGTCTGATAACGTCAATCCTTTTCTGTGAATCTGCAAGGGGAGGTGCAAGCTTCCTAAAATCAGCTGCATACAAAACAGTAAAAAGAAAGTTGATCAGTTCAGGATATGGAACAGGATAAGAGGCAGGATCATCCTTAAACCCTACATCCTACCCTTTTTCAACCACTTCACCGGATATTCCGTTTCACCAGGGATTGAGTCTCTTTTTACAAAGAAGAACTTGGATTGCCATTTTTCCTCGTTCCTGGTGGCACGAAGTATCAACGGCTCGCCGGAGGTGGAGTAAAACAAAAATCTACAGGATCCGTGGCATCTAAGCCGGTAAGCTAGGGGGAGGTCATGAACAGAAAGGTCAGGAATGTGATTCTTCTTGATCCGGTCAAGAACGGACAAGACTCGCTAAAGCATTGGCATTGTTTGGCTAAAAGAGATTTTCGTAATATTGAAAAACTCGGTGATATAGTCTGGAAAGGGGAACCGTAACCCTAAGGTGAAAGGAAAGGAACTAAAGCACAACCATTCGTCGGAAACCATGTCCGACCGGATTTCCCGGTCAAACGGCCGGAATACCGTCCCTTCCGGGAAGATACCGGAGGATTTGAGGGCCGACAAATGGGCGCTATCAAAGGTACCTATTTCTTTCTCCGGATCCTGGAGAAGATTCTGTTGTATGAAAGTGGGGGCGGAGTCGCCGGAACTCGATCTTGTTTGCCTTGTCATATTCTCGCCGGAATGCTGAACAGAAAGAGAGAAGAAGATGGAAAAGGGAGAGAGGTTTTTACCTTTTTTCACTTCGGTAAAGAATAAATGGGATAAGGACGAGAAGTTATAGGGTGGTTATGAGTAAATATAGGTTGAGCAGTTGCAAACGGTCACATCATGGGTCTAATATCTTAAATTGCCACGTTCTCTGTAAAAAATATAACCGTTAGTGCCAGGATACTAAACAGTAACATTTTTTGGGGACAATTGTTATGGGTAAAATTCTGAGCCCATATCCTGGGAAATATCTTGAGTTATATCTTGATTATATGATATCTGCTCATATCCGGGATGCTCATTCAGGATATTGGTAACATCCTGAATAGTATCCTCAGGATTACTAACGGGTTGTGTGCAGGAGTACGCGTCTAGGTGCCCAATGTTCACAAAGACCCTTTCTCTGGGAGACTCGGTCCAAGTCGTTCAAATGAAGACGTTGAAGCCGCATTACTCGGTCTACCACGTTAACAATGGAATATTCGGAAGCATCCCATGTTTATAGGAATTTTAGTTTGTATTTCGTTAATATAAATAGATGGGTATATCAGATCGAATAGGACATCACAGCTACACTCACTACACTCTCACACTTGTTCTCTCGCAACTTTTACTTTCGCACAAAGCATTGTAACACTTAGCGATCTGGTCAATATCCTGCACTGTATCCTGAAGTTTGAAGCAATAAGAAGAACTAGGCAGCTGCGATTGTCAGCTCCCGAGGTTTTATGCCGGCGATCTAGATTGATCAAGGGCTTTCCTCGTACATCTCGTGTCATTTCCTTTACTTTTTGTTCATAGTTTGATCGTAGATACAACTCAATATCCTGAGCCGTATCCTGAAAACTGTTTTTACAAACAACATAACCAGCATATTTCCAATACACTTTTTAGCACACTACCTCACTTAACTAATTTGATCACTAAATTGCTTCGGTAATTTTTGACCAAAACATGCGTTTTCAAGAAAAATACTCTTAAATGTGTATTTTGATAAAAGTATTATTTTGGAAATTACACGAAGCAAAATATAATATTTTTGGGAGAAATATTTATATTTTGGTGATAGAAAGTTTTAGACAAAGAATTAAAATATATTTTATTAAGTGAGACTTAATAATATATTTTGAAATTATATAAATGCACATGTATTAAAACCCCCATCCTTGGGAAGGAATATAATTAGTACATAATTAAGAAGTGTAAACATGAAACAGTTGTCTAACTATTTCCCAAAAATGTTAAACCTTAAGCCAAGGCACGGGCGTCCGTCTAATAGAAGTTAGTACGTGTAGGTCGTTACGCAGCAGGTTGACTGGGAGATACTATTTCGAGACGCACTTCAGTGAGTTCATGTCCCCCTTTTCTCTTAACTGTTTTCAGTTTTTATACTTCGGGGGTGAAATACATGTTACTATGATTACGAATACTTTTTACATGGCATGGTTAGCGTAAGGAGGGTTACTACTTAGATAATGTGAGTGGGTAGGCGGGAACTGGAGGCCATTAATCCTCATTGTAGGACCGAGGGTCTTTAGCGGTAGATCTATCTGGGTGTAGCGAGCCCAGCCCCAGGCCCAACAGTACGAACCTCGGTGTGACTTGGTACCCGACGCAAAAATCTGGTAGGTTTGAGTCTTCCTACTGCACTTCACACATATCAATGGCCTTGCAAACCATTGGTGATCTCTTTATTTCCTTATTTGCTACATACCAGGGATTTTTATATTACAAAGGTTTTACATACTCACTTACACATGAACTCGCTCAACATTTTTGTTGATTTTTCCAACTTACATGTATTTCAGGGAATTAAGGATCTGGCACGGTATGCTACGTTTTCACGCTGCATAAGAGTTATGGGATCATCCAAGTTTAGGGGTTGTGGGTTTTACCTGGACGAGTCACAGTTCTTAAACTGCGTTTATTTCATGTTTGTGTTTGTGTCTCATGAACAATGCTTTTATTTTGTTGGGTTGTAATCTCGTTGCATGTGTCGACATTTTAAAACTATGTTGTAGTACTTTTATTTTAAAACATGAACCAATGGATGATCTGCATGGTTTTACTTTCATATAGCTTTGTTGTGATTAAGCTATGGTATTAAGAAGTCACACCAAATTAACCCACGCTTCCGCAAAGCCAGGGTGTGACACATGATTTGGTTGACTTTAGAGCTTATGACTTGTTATTACGTGTTTTAAATATTCATTAATCTAAACTGAATGTTTCAAATACAAATAATTCAAATAAACAATTACAACACAAGACACTATTCATAACAAATAAACTACACTAATCCGTTTATTGTTAACTAAAGCCCATCCTATATCCAATCTTCACTTCAAACCTGTTCACCTGTATCATGTGTAAAAATAGATTTTGGGTCAACAAAGGTTGGTGAGTGAACCTTATTGTTATTAGAAAATAATATTTTTAAACGTGGTTTATTGAGAAAATGTGTGTTAACCAATGTAAGTAAATATGTTGTATGTCACATGTCAAAACTCATAACACAACCTCAAACAATAAACAAACCAACTGAAATGATTCAAATGAATGCATGTGTGTTGCACGGTATTATGGTTTGCTAATGAATGTATGCATGTTGCACGGTATTATGGTGTGCTGCAAGGTCTAAGCTCAATCAAACGGAGCTTACCTCGTATGGTTGGCAACGTCAAGTTCCGCTTATAGGTAATGGGAAACCGACGAGCCTATGATGATGTGATGTCCAAAATGAATGAAATGCACCAAAATGATAAACAACCAAACAATCAAATAACACATAAACTTCACATGATGGTACTTGCACGTAATTGAATTTTGTAAAAATGTAATAAAGATACACGACACATGATACACCCCAAAACGTATAAATAAAATAGAAAGGGGAGTTGTAAGATTCACTCACAGTGGTTGCGTATAAGGATTCTTGGAAGATAATGCACGAGGAAAGATAAGAAATTCCAAAAGTACGAAAGCGATTACCCTAAATGTTTAACATACCACACAACGACCGTATTAATATTTATAAGTTAAATAATATTCCTAATATTTAACGTTTACAAATCGACTAATTTAAATATTATAGTTTATCTCATTAATTACATTTGAAATTTAAAATAATTCAGTAATTAATTAATTTGAGAGTTTATTAGAAAAGAAAAAAAAATATAAAGGGATTATTTGTTGATATCATTATAGATTATAAAGGTTTTATTTTAAAAGAAAAAGCATTAAATAAAACGGTTTAATTATTAAAGGATTTAAGGATTTTAACACAAAAGGAATTTTAAAATTAAAATCCCAAAAATTTGGCCAAAAACCGGCCCCAAACCACCTCTAGCTGGAATCGAAAGGTTCATGAGGCGTTCGAAAGGTTCAATATGATGATTAAAAATTGTCCTCACCATGGCATTGAGCTTTGGGGGGTTGAATTCTGAAGATGCTCGTGACTTGATGTCTATTGCTAATGGTACATTTGGTACCAAGTATGAGCAAGATGATTGGGCATTTTTGGAGCAAATGTCGGTCACATCAAAAAGGAAGGCTCAATCTTCTAGAAGAGCAAGGCCGGCAGTTACAAGACCGCAAGTACATGCAATGGATGATGGAGGAGTTCTAACCACTAATCAGGTATATGATGTTTGTACTAACTGTAATTAGGGGTGTGAATTTCTGACACGACCCGAAAACCCGACACGAACCTAACACGAAATTCGCGGGTTTAGGTTCAATCCAAACGGGTTCGGGTCAGTTTCAGGTTGAACCTGCGAACCCGTTTAGGTTAACGGGTCGGGTTCGGGTCAACCTACTCGGGTTGGCGGGCTGACCCGTTTAACACATTTATAATATATTATATTTTTTACATTATATTTTATGTCATAAATTAAATGGGGTGTGTATTTTATGCCATGATTATAACTAAAAAAGAGAAATTAACATAGATTTTATAATTTAAATATGATATTATTATATACATTTGTGTTTTTTAAGTAAATTTTAATTTTAATATATTAATTTCAGTAAAAAAATAAAAAAAATCGGGTTGAACGAGTCGTGTTCGGGTCAACCCACGAAACTTCGGGTCGTGTTCGGGTTCTTATGTATGATACGATTTTCGGGTTCGGGTCGGGTTCGGGTTTGTGTAAAATTTTCGGGTTCGGGTCGGGTTGAACCCGCCAACCCGCGAACACGCCCCGTTTAGCACCCCTAACTGTAATGAATTGAGGCATGCAGCAGATACTTGTTTTGGGTTCAAGAGTAAGTGGAGGAGGTGAATGTTATTCAAGGCCAAGGGGGAGGTGGTAGGAATTTTAACATGAACTCGAACACCTACCACCACGGGTTGAGAAATCACCCAAATTTTCGCTATCAAAATCCGGCTAATCAAGCCAATCCTAATTTCCAAGGAAATCAAGAAAATTATGCTCCTCGCCAATAATTCAACAATCAAGGTACATATCGGGGCGGGAACATGCAAGGATTTCAAAGGCAATTTCAACCGGGTAATGATCAAAGTGGGTCTTCAGGTCAAGTTGCTTCAAGTGGAAATGAAGTCATGGACATGTTAAAGATGATGCAACAAGACATGCAAAGGAGAAATCAGCTTGATGAGGTTCACATGCAAAAAGATGAAATCCGTGACAAAGCTATCCAATCATTAACCACTCAAATGGGTCAACTTGCAACCGAAGTGGCGGATTTGAAGAAGAACAAAGCCTAATTGCCAAGAGACACCAAGGTAAATCCTTTCCATAGTTCTTCTCGTAATATTCCAATTAATCATGTAAATATCATGAGAAGTGGTAAAGAGTACAAAACTAGCCCATCACCAGGTTTGGTTTATGGGGTGGTTGAGGATATTACGGGGGTGGAAAGTGATAAGTAAGATCCCTCACCTACTAATGTTTCTAAAGAAGCTACTTTTAAAAAATAGTTGAAAATCCGGGTCTAAATGAATTGTTAAATGATAAAGATAAAGGAGTAGGATTAAGTCAAATCCCATTTCCTTCGGCTTTAGTCGACCCGGGTAAGAAAAATTTTATTTCAAAAAGGGGTCCTCAAAAAGAGGAATTGTGGGAAGTGTTAAAACAAGTAAAAGTGAATCTTCCATTACTTGTAGCAATTAAACAAGTAACCGCTTATGCCAAATTTTTAAAAGAGTTGTGTACTCAAAAGAGGCAACAAAAAGTGCCTAAACAGGTCGATTTAACTGAAAGGGTAAGTGCGGTTTTGAAAGGATATCTTCCTCCCAAGCTCCAAGATTAGGGAACGCCTTTAATAAATATTCAAGTTGGTGACTTTCAAATGTCAAGGGCGTTACTAGATCTTGCAGCCGGAGTAAGTATTTTACCGGGGGGGGCTTATACGACCAATATGATTTTGGTCCATTAAAACGGGTTGAGACAACGGTTGTTTTAGCGGACTTGTCTCAAAATCTTCCCCGAGGGATTGTACGGGATGTAATAATGAAGGTAGATGAATTTTATTACCCCGTCGATTTTCTAGTTTTGGATTACTCATCCGTGGACCCTATTCAACAACAAAATGTTATTTTGGGTCGGCCATTTTTGAATACTACTCATGCCGTTATTGATTGTCGATATGGTAAGGTCGACATGACATTTGGTGATAGAAAAATGAGATTAAATGTTTTTACTAACGTTTCTAACTCTCTGGTTGGTGATGAGTATTTCATGGTACATTTAGTTGACATGTGTGACCCGCATGAATATGAGGAAGATGCTTTGGAAACGTGTGCTTGTATGTTTCTGAACAGGTACACGTATGTGCTTTAAGGATAGAAGAGCAAAAGCAAGAGGCTTTGGCGGTTCGAGAAGGGCGACCACCATGGACCTATCAAATTGAAAGTTTACCAGCCGAAATTAATTCGGACGTGAAGCCCTCATTGGAGTGTCCACCACAAGTTGAGTTGAAGGACTTGCCGAGCCATTTGAAATACGCATTTTGGGGGACAATGAGACATTACCGGTGATCATTGCTTCCAACTTGGATGCGGCTCAAGAGCAAGGTTTGTTGAAGGTGTTGAAAACTCATAAAGCGGCTATAGGTTGGACGATAGCTGACTTGAAGGGAATTAGTCCATCTATAGTCATGCACAAAATCATTACCACCGAGGATGGAAAGCCAACCCGCGAGACACAAAGAAGGTTGAATCCCAATTTGAGGGAAGTTGTGAAAAAAGAGGTAATTAAATAGTTGGATGCGGGGATAATCTATCCCATCTCGACAGTGCTTGGGTGAGTCCTACACAGGTAGTATTGAAGAAAGCCGGTATTCAGGTAATAAAAGATGAAAATGGTGAACAAGTCGCCACCGACCGGTCACCCGGTGGCGAGTATGCACTGATTATCGAAAAATGAATGCCGCTACCTCCAAAGACCATTTCCCGTATCCCTTTATTGACCAAATTATTGAAAAACTTTCCGGTAAAAAATACTACTGTTTTTTGGATAGGTACTCAGGTTATAACCTGTAAGACCCTTAGTCCATTTAAACGATTTTCAGACAAATTTCGAGTATAAATATTTAATTATGTTTACACATACATTACAAAATATGCATTGCTTAAAAACTTTAAGAAATAACACAATTCAACATTTCATAAAACATTTGTCATTTTTTTAAAGAAAAACGTGACACCGAATCATTTCGCGGAAGCTTGAATCTTGATTGTGTTCGGTTCTTTATCGAGCTTGATCGTCCACCGTCACCGCATATTTAAACCAACATTTCATTCAAACGATTAGAAATTAAAGCGTTTGAACAAAAGAATTAGACACAAGAAATTATTATTATTATTATTATTATTTTTTCAGCCTCTTCACCCGGCCGGGTCGGGTTAACCACCCGGACGTGTCAGCTAACCATATGTTTTTCACAGAACCTTCACCCGGTCGTGTCAGCTCACCACCCGGTCGTGTCAGCTCCCCACTTTTCCCAGCCATTAGTTCTAACCGAAACGGACATAACTCTCTCATTTTTTATCCGTTTTGCGTCACATTTCTTCCTACATGACCGTAATTTAATTCTCCATCTCATGGAGTTAAAATCCAACATCCAGATTAACAAAATTTCAGACTTTTAAGTCTCCGGCTTATTACCCTTTTTACCAAATTTTGACCCATTCGTGTATTTATCAAACAAACATGTTTGTTTGACTCCAATTTCTCATAAACTCTATAAAGTCATTGTTATCTATCATAAGAGATTCAAAATCCTGGGTTTACATACATTCTTAAACGCGTTTTTACTTAAATGCTTATTTTGACCCGTTAAGGGTATTTAAGCATTTATCCGCATA
This sequence comes from Helianthus annuus, assembly GCF_002127325.2. Lineage (NCBI taxonomy): Eukaryota > Viridiplantae > Streptophyta > Magnoliopsida > Asterales > Asteraceae > Helianthus > Helianthus annuus. Next base: position 62,778,381 of record NC_035446.2, read on the forward strand.
ATTCATACTCCTTCGCTTTTAGTATTTTGTTTCCACATTATTTATTAATTGATCTTCCACCACAACTATAATTGAGGTGGATTTAATGTGGCGATCATTATATTCCGAGTTTTACCCTCGAATCGTTATTTTATGGCAAGACTCAAATAGAGCCATTTGACTAACGTATTACATCTTTCAACTTCTATACTTATTCTAAGTATTTATCTAATCATGAAACTCGTTTCCAAACAACCTTTAAGGGTTGTTTGTTCAATTTAGCCTACAAGGGCGTTTTGGTCAATTTTGGTCCTTCTTTTACGACGAAGGACTTTTAGATACTTGTTTGACCCAAAAATCCGGTCTTTTAACTATAACCTTGTTTAGAAACCATTATGTTTCTAAAACACGGCAATTATAACTTGAATTATTCGGTTTATCTTTAAGATAACCAAATATCCAATTTGACCTTGTTTAACTCTTAGAGAACCTCAAGTTCTACATGATGAGTTGAATCATTACACAAACCTGGCTCGGATCAATATATTGACCCGTTACGATACCTTGCCTTAGTGGCCGCTAAGTAATAGCGATGTAAACATCCATGTGCTATTTATTCCTAAAATCACACAACTCGACAAACCATTAGTCAATATTATCAAAGGGTGATATATTTTCACCTTTTGACATGTTTGGTCTAAATGACCATGAATCTTTATGAGATGATATTTATTACCATCTTATCTATATGACTTGCTCCGGTTTACACCGTATAGTCGTTTTACTTATAAATCATTTATTGGTTCTTTTGACCCATTATAGCTTACGCTATAAAGTGTCTTTCACAAAATAACGGTTATTATCAACAAGTGACCAAAATACCATTTTACCCTTATTATTTGCATTGGTTTACCTTATAAGGTAATCATAAAAAAATCAATATCTTTTAGTCATTTCATGACTAAAAAAACCGCATTAGCTCTTTTTAATCATTAAACATGGTTTATGAACATTGTCTTTTATTCCGAACCGCACATGTCGTGTCGGAACATCATAATTCAAACAAGACTCTATATTCTTCATGACCTATAAAACCATTAGGTATTACGTAAAAAAGGTGTAAGCTTTACTTACCTCGCATCCAAGCAATGATTTCTTTTCGTACTGGCTCTGTTTGACCCGCTTCCTCCTAAGCCTCCATTTAGCTTGTCAAGAGTTAAACTATCATCATAATTCGTAAGATGGTTAGTTTAGTCACTATTAGCTACGACTATTCCGTCTTACTAATTTTATGTCGAATCTACCATTCGACTTCATCATTGGTTAGTTTAACTTTCTAAAGTTAACTACCATTATTCTTATGACAAGAACCATTTAAATTAAATCAACATCATGATTAGAACTCATATTACCCCATATCATACGGGATAAATCGAGTTTGGCAATCATGCATTTCATTCACAATTTTAACATATGAGTATTCGTTTAGGCATTTTAACAAACACCTTGTGGGCATATTCTATAAAATCAACAATCAATTTTCATAACTAGTTATTTGCCCAAGTTTTAACATCATTAACAAGTTCTTATGTCTAGCATGCATAACCACACCTAGACTTACTTCATGGAAATCGAATAACACCAAATTGATGATCATAAATCTAGTGTTCATCATCTTCCCACAAAACCCATTTAGCACTTACATAGATGATTATAAATTTCATATTTTATATCATCAATTCACCATGTTTCTCAATCATAATTCATTCCTAAGCATGGATTCAACATAGTATCATCCATACATTCAATATTCTAGCAATAATTTCGTTTTTAAGTTTTCATCAAAAATTCGAGATGAAACCGAATGAAGAAATTCGACATACCTTGTGATCCCCATGCTTAGGTGATCACGAATTCGTGTTCATGCATCGATTTGGGGCTGTAATCAACCTTTAATTTGATGAATTGGATTGAGTTAGGGTTTTGGCTCCTTGGAGCCCTTCTCCTGGTCGCACACGAACACACTGGGTGTGTGTGTTTTGTTTTTTATTTTAATTAATTAACCTTTTAGGTTATCCCACCTTTGGCCCCTCAAGTTTTGTTAATTAGTAAGTAGGCTACAACCTATGTAGGACCGTTATTGACAGTCTAGTGAGTCAATCAGAGCAGAAATACCACTGTTTATGTGGCGGAAACACATAAACAGCTCGAATCAAAGAGAATGGAGTAGAAAAGAATAGAATATCACTTTAAACGCAGTTTTTCATTAATCTTTCAAAGAAAATTTCGGCAGCAGTTCGGCTACACGTTGGACATTCCGTAACAAATGAAAAACTGACACAACTATATATAGGGGTGTTAATTCCGCTCCAAATGACATCGTGTCATTTCGGGCGGAATCAAAAACATGTGATTTCGCTCCAAATGACACAATGTCATTTCGAGCGGAATCAACACATAAAAACATAAACTTTACAAACAGCCCCCTACACTATACAAAACTGACATATTAGACCCCTAGACCCTATACAAGCATGACTAAGACTAAGACGTAGGCTTCAGACATTCGTGCATCAACAAACTCCCCCTTGGATACAGCCAGAGTCTTCAGTCTTGTCTTCGGGTCTTCAGCACTTCAAATCGCTCTGTACTTTTCCTCTCAAGGCTTTGGTTTCTTTCTTAGTAAGTTCCTCAGCCTGTCGTTCTCTTTCTTTTTTCTCTTTTCCTCTTCGGCCTGTAACTTCATCCACTTTCCTCTATTTTCTTCCAGCTTCTTTCTTTCACGTTCAGCTTTCCGTCTTTCTTTCTCTTCAAGCGACCACCATTTAGATTTCCATTTACTTTCAGATTTAAAACCTTTCTGAAAGCAAACAGTTACAACTTTTTGAAATTGCATGGCTTGCTCTCTGTCTTCAGCCTGGAAGTGGATCTTGTTGATAAACAGACATTCAATATCTTTTGCTGAGCAGTTAACCAACCACATCGGGTTGTAAATATAAATCTCTCTTATCTCTCTCCCAGCTCGATAAGTAATCACAACCTCAGTCGAAATGCAACTGTATACCCAGCCCAAGAAGCCTTTATAGAAATGTTGTTCCATCTTTGGCATTTGTATATTCTTCATCGTCTTCGGCTTTTTAATGTTCAGTATAGTCTCTTCAACCCCTGTTACTGGATCTACCATTTTAACTCTTTTCGGGTAATGCGGCTTCCAGTGTTGAAATTCCTTCAAGGATTCAAACTTTATGTATCCCCACATTGCGACATCATTCTTTCGTATAGGATACCCTAAAGTTCTTACTTTAGATAACTCTTCGACATCCCACCATGGTAATGACATCACATCATACAAACATTCGAAATACTGTACTCCACACTCTCGTCTGATCGCATAAGCATCAACATGAGGTAGGAAACCCCAGCTGATGATATCACCAAGTGAAACACTCTGATCTTTCTGATAATACTTCAACGTCCTTTTGAATTTTCTTTCATGACTTTCTTTAAACCATTTCTGCCATTCTTCCTTCTGCAAGTCTTTAGAAGTACCATCAAAGTTCTTGTCTTTTAAAATTTCAGCTACTTTTCTTCTCAGTTCATCTCTGTTTTCTTCAGTAAAGATCTCCATCAGTGTAGGAAACTGAGAAGTATCTTCATTCACATTCTCCTCATCAGTACAATCTTCAACCTCAACCCTATCATACATATCTGCATCCTCAACATACTTGTATTCATATTCTGGTTGATGGTTGATGTCGAACGCATTCAATTCTTCTTCAAAATCAAATTTGAAATCTGGATCCACCATACGTGTCATTTCTTTAATCTCATCCAATGTATACGTATGTCTGTGTTCACCTTCTTCCAAATGAGGTTCTATTCTCATAATTAACTTTTCTACTTGTTCAACATTCTAATCATCACCGTGCTCCCCCTTTCCGTCAGCTCCTTCTGTTTCTTCATTCACACTGTCATTCAAATAATCATCAACGGTCTTTTCACTTGATGGTTCAGTCACCTTGACTCCCATACCACCTTGATCATCATCGTCGTCATTATCATCATCATGACTACTAGCTGAAAAAACATCATCAGGATCATCAATTTTCTCTTTGTCTTCATCCTCTTCACTTTCATCTTCAATCTCACCTTCAGCAGTGATCATATCATCTACTACGACATCTTCATCAAAAATTGCAGATACCGCAGACAGAGGTACAGGATTTTCAATGACTAAGGAAGGAACAATAGATCTTTCAGACACTTCAACACTACCTTCAACACCTTTTCCGTTATCTTTCATTTGAGCATCGATCTTAGCTTGACGTTTTGCTCTAAGCTCTTCAACTTGAATTTCTTCAAATCTTTGCTCAATCGACTTGCCAAGCATATTCTCTACCACTTTGTTCAGCATGTAAAACTCATGCTCTTTCAATGCTTTCGCAGCTTCAAGTTCCTTGTTTTTTAACTCTAAATACTTGTTATGCTCATCTCTTTGCACTTTATCCTCTTCAAGTTCAGCCACTCTCACTTTTAAAATATCAATCTCTGACTGATCAGCATCTATTTTCTTGATTAACGCTTTGTTATCAGCTTCCAACCTCTTAACGCGCATTTCTAAAATCTTTTCTCGATCTGTCACCCTCTTGTTCTCTTTCAACACATCCTCCATCTTCTTTTCTAACCTTTTAACTTGTTCATCATTCGCAAAACCAAAATCTCCAATGTCTTCAAGATTATCTGGAGGAGAAGGAAGACCTTTGCGTCTAGAAGAACCAGGTGTTAATTGAATTTGAGTGGGTGGTGGTGTTTTGAAGATTTCTTGGGATGTAAGAATAGGTTGTTCATGAGGTGGTGATTGATGTGGTGGAGAAAGATGTAACAGTGAAGGTTGTCTTGGTGGTGTTGGTTGTTTTGGTGGTGAAGGTTGTCGTGGAGGTGTTTGTTGTGGTGGTTATTGTATTGGTGTAGGTTCAGGTGATGGTGTTGGTGGTTTAGTTTGTTCTTTGGACGTTTTCTTCTTCAGAATAATCTTCGGCTTTGATATCTTCGGAGTAACTTTCTTTATTTTCGGAGATACAATCCTCTTTCTTGCTCCTACTTTCTTCCTCCCACTCGACGGAGGTGATTGAGAACCAGAAACATGTTGCGGTGAAGGAACATACGGAGCATCCTCCTTTTCCTGTCTCTTCCTCTTTCTCAACAATTTCTCTTTCTCTGTTTCTTCTTGAATTCTTTTTAAACGTTAAGTCTCGTCTATCTCATCTTCCGAAGAACTCGAAGAACTCGTGGTACTCTTATCAACGTCATCACCTTCTATGTCATCAACAACTTTCTCTTTCTGAATTTCAATGTTAGCAACCTGCTCTAACTCTAAATCATCAACGCTTAACATCATATCAATCTCAGCAAACGGATCTTCTTCAATATTCACAACAGGTTCTTCAACTTTGGGCTCATTAATCAACAATGTCTTTGCCACTTTCTTTTGTCTTTTCTTTGGCTGTGATGAGGATCCTTCACCTTTCTGTGCTTGTGGGGTGACCTTTTTGCCTCTCCTCCTTGTTTCTTTAACAAACCAATCATTGCGCGTGCCCTTGAACTCTGTAAGAGGCTTTAGCTCATCAGCATACGCGGCTTCCTTCATTTCCTCTTCGTTTCTCCAGTTTTGGTGATTGACTGGATCAGGATCAACATAATTAGCATCCTTAATAAATCCGAAAAATTCTGCTACTTTCTTCGGTTCAGGATGGTTCAGATGATATCTTGCAAGTTGCTTCAGTGAATCATTGCTCATGTGTGAAAGGACTAACAAATCACTGTTTACATCACGTTCAATATCTGGATATGCGTGATCAATCAACATCTGCACAAACCTTGGATAAACCCAAGTCTTACTCTTATTTGTGATATTTTCAGCCATGTAGTGAAAAACTATGTGCGAAAAGTTATATTTCTTGTTCAGAACCAATGCAGTGACCATATTCATCTGGTAGTCACGCATAGTATCATACCCTCCTTTGCAATGACTGAGTGACATTAGTACATAATGAACAATAAACTTGTAAGGATTCTGAAACTTTGACTTCAGATAATTTGCAGCATTTAGTGCACCATCATATCCCATCCTCAGCATGCATCCCTTTACCATTCGTTCAGGAAACTTTGTTGGCGACTTTTCATCGTTTGAAAATTCAAAACTTCACGAATGAGCGCCTCTGTAACAATAATCGTCTTATCTTTATTATGATGCTTCACAACTGAACGAATCACTTTATTTTCTTCATCGTAAGTTGCATTCTTCCAGAAATGTTCTATGTGTGATTTGTTCACAGGACGTTGATCCGTAAGAGCTTTCTGAATATGGATTCTTCTCATAAACTCCAAAATACTGCTGAATTTTGACAATTCTGAATTTTTATCCACCTCAAAGTCACAACAACTGTTGTGAAGTGGATCAAATATCACGTTCGAACCCTGCAATATAACATAGCACAAAATGATCAACACTTAGAAAAATTTTCAACATCAAACTTATTCAAGCGAAATCACATGTAATGACAGTGCATTACAAGCGAAATCACCCAAAATAGTTTGGAGCGAAATCACATGACACATAGAAGCGGAATCAGTTAAGTGCTGTTTGAAGCGAAATCAGCACAGATACATAGAAGCGGAATCACAGATTGCACATTGGAGCGAAATCAAAACATTGAGTTTGAAGCGGAAATACAACATCATCTATTTGGGGCGGAATTAGATATAACATTCAATTACAAGCGGAATCATGATTAAACTTTCAAAACAGATCAGATCATGAAATTGAATATGTTAACTTGTTAATCAACGAAATCCGATCATAGGGTCGTGTTTTAATTTCATTTTTAACCCCAAACATGCCCTAGATCTAAACCTGAACAACCTGTGTATCGACAAACATCAATTAACCCTAGATCTAGCACAATTAACACTCAATATATGAAGTACAACACAATCCGACAACATATGTTTGAAATCTTGTTCAGATTTAACAGTTTATAACCCTAAATTTAAGTTTCAGTTTATAACAATCGCCGACAGACATGAAACAAGTAATTCTAGGTCAAATCAGGTCTCAATCTACCTTGCCCATGTTAATAGTTGAGACTGCCAACTAAAAACACAAGATCTAAACAAAAATTGGGCAGCAATTCGTCTTGAAAACGAAGATCAAGGGGTTTCGCTCGAATCGTCTGAGAGAGAAACACTTGGGTGAAATCAGAAAAGTGAGGTTGGAGCGGAATTAGATGGCCTTTTATAGCCTGTCTGATTCCGCTCGAAATGGTCCAATTTCTCTCAAGCGAAATCACTTAGGATGCTACAAGCGGAATCAAGCATGAAGCAACTTCAACCGAAATCAACTTTTAATGCATTTTCGAGCGGAATTAAAACCATATTTTCAATATTTTTTAACTTTTTAGCAATTTTTTATTGTTCACCGACACACCCAGTTAACCAAGTCCAAGTTAATGACCTTGGTCAACTGTTCATCCTACCAAGTCCAAATTAATGACCTTGGTTGACTAGATTATGAAGTATGCTGACTTTTCGATCTGAAGACAATTCAAATTAATGAACTTTTGAACTTTTTGAACTTTCAACCACTATTTCAATCTTTCAAACATGTACCAGTTACAGTTCAGTATCTCCTGCTTATCCAACCCTCATCAACCAGACATGATCTGCACAAGACTTTGATCATCTGATTCCCAACGTCAGTTGTCGAAAATAAGATGAAAAATAAAATCTTTTTGGATTTTAGAAACAGATAAGCAGAAATATGTACACACAATCTTTTTGTGAGCGTGTTAGGGGATCATATCAGCATTTGTCAAGACACAAGCACCGTTAAGCTACTATTTCATACCAAGCCTTAAACAGTTCGTGTAGATTGTCGATATACTGATCCTCTTAAATTTTCACATAACTTTTAATCTGTTCAGGATACGGAATTAATGCTTTAAGACTTAAACTTTTACATGTGTCCCACCTCAGTATATACTCCCGTATCCAGATCCCAATATTCAGTCTTACAGGTGAGTATACCTAGATGATATCTGTAATGGGATGAAATGCGAGGCCGTGAGAGCTCAGGTCAGAACTTCCGTTCAGCAAAGAGATGACGGCTCGACTTTGGTGGGTTCTCTTTAGAGAATCTTTTTACAACATCACATGATTTGACATTTTGCAATGTTTAATCATTTTTCTGCTGAGGGGAGGCTTTACAAGTAAAGCATTGTGCAAAATATTATACAGGGACTAGGTCAGAACTTCCATTCAGCAAAAGTCCCGGGATAATACCCCAGATATCACTAAGCATAAAGACCTAGTATTTTAGAAAAAGGAATCTTTCAAACGAGATTTCGGGGGTTACCCATATATCCTGGAGATGTTCCCCACATAAAAGTAAGTAAATTTTAGGTTTATATCCCAAACAAATCTACTAATTTTGTAAAAAACTATTGGCACATCATCAGCGAGACAACTTAAAGCTTTTTAAGCGTTACATTTCTTTAGCGTACTGTGTCCGTCTAGCTGATGTACTATCATTTCCCCTATTATACACAAACTCTTTTTCAAGTTTTCTAATGTTTTTGGATTTTTCAATTTTAACATGTTTTTGTATTTTTTGCAAATTTCTCCCCCTAAAAAGAAAAACATATTTTTGTGTTTTTGTTTTTATCAAAAAGCAGAAAACAAACTATACAGAAAATTGACAACATGACATGGTTCACATCTGATCGCCGCCCTCCTCGGCTTCACATTCTACTACCCTCCCAGATCGCAGTTTTTTCATCCCGTTCAATTTTAAAAGATAATAAAATCTCTTTTTGTCAAAGGGTTTTGTATAAAAATCAGCTTTCTGATCATCGGTGTGTACGTGTTCAATCCGGATTAACTTCTTCTCGTGACAATCATGGATGAAGTGGTGACGGATTTCAATATGTTTAGTTTTAAAATGGTGAACCGGATTTTTAGTGATGTTAATGGCTGCTTCGTTGTCCACATATATCGGAGTATCCAAGAATTGCAAACCGAAGTCGCGCATTTACTGTTGGATCCAAAGGATCTGTGAGCAACAGCTGGAGGCTGAAACGTATTCTGCCTCACACGTAGAAAGCGCCACTGCGGTTTGTTTCTTACACTGCCAGGTAACGAGTCGAGTTCCGAAGAACTGACACCCAGCAGTGGTGGACTTTGCATTCTGCTTGCAGCTTCCAAAGTCAGAATTAGCGAAACCTGATAAAGAAAAGTCACCCAAACGGGGATACCATAAGCCGATGCTTGGGCAGCCTTTCAAATACCGTAAGATACGTTTCGCAATCGTCAGGTGTGACTGCTTCGGGCTTGACTGATATCTGGCACAGAGACATGTTGGGTACATGATGTCCGGTTGGGAAGCAGTAAGATACATCAGCGATCCAATGATTGACCGGTACAGTGTCTCATCTACTTTCACTCCTCCTTCGTCAGGACAAATACCATGATTCTGTGCAAGGGGGGTTGATGCAGGACTGGAATGAACCATATCAAACTTTTCCAGCACATCGTTTACATATTTTGTTTGGTGAATGAAGATTCCATCGGGCATCTGCTCCACCTGTAGCCCGAGGAAGAACTTCATCTCCCCCATTGAACTCATCTCAAACTTTTTCTTCATAACCTTCTCAAAATCTTTGCACAAATCATCGTTCGTGGAACCAAAAATGATATCGTCAACGTAAATTTGCACGATCAACAAATGGCCTGCAACTTCCTTTGTGAACAATGTACTATCGACTGTCCCTCTGATGAACCTGTTGGCCAACAGATATTGGGAAAGCGTCTCATACCAGGCTCTCGGGGCCTGGTGAAGTCCGTAGAGCGCCTTGTCCAGTAGATAGACCTTGTTTTTGTGCAGTGGATCAGTGAACCCCGGTGGTTGTCCCACATACACTTCTTCTTTGATTTTGCCGTAAAGGAATGCAGATTTGACATCGAGCTGGTACACTTTGAAGTCTTTCCATGACGCAAATGCTAGGAAGATCCGAATAGCTTCCAATCTAGCGACAGGCGCGTAAACTTCATCATAATCGATGCCTTCTTGTTGACTGAAACCTTGTACCACTAATCGTGCTTTGTTCCGAACCACGACTCCTCTATCGTCCCGTTTACATTTAAAGACCCACTTCGTCTTTATCAACTTTTGATTTTCTGGCAGATCAACTAATCTCCAAACACCCAGCTTCTCGAACTGCTGAAGCTCTTCCTGCATAGCATCCACCCAACTGTCTTCAGTTAAAGCCTCTTTATATGTTCTGGGCTCGATCTGTGAGATAAAACACTTTAATGAGAATTCTTCTTGTAAAGGTGCAACAGAAGAATAGAAACATGTAAGAGCTCGATTGATTTGGTCTCTGGTTTTGACACCACTTTGCAGGTCGCCGATTATTTGCTCTGACGGATGGTAAGACAAAGTTCTGGGCATAATGGTGTCAGGTACATTCACTTCCGATTGCAAGTTCGATATATCAAGATCAACGGTTTGATCCTCAACTTCCGTCGAAGTAACATTTGGTTCCTCGTCAAAGGTCGGAGCGGGTTCCGCCTCTGAGTCGTCAGATTCGTCAAATGTTGGAGCTGGTTCCTCTGGTGGTTCGTGAGCTGTTCCACTTGGTCCGGCTTCATCATTGTGACTACCCTCGGTGGGTGGAGAAACTACTAGCGGTCTAGGCACTTGCTCCTGTGACATTGATTGCTGGTACTGATATAGTTCCTCGTCACTCGGCTGAACCGGTAGTTGAAACGACTCCCAGAGCTTGTCATAATCGAACAGGAATCTTTGTCCGGGAAGTTGTGGTGATGGAGTGTGCTTCTGACAATCCACATGCTGGACTTGTATCACTTTTCCAAGGCACGGTACGAACACCCTCTTCAACGGGCTTGCGTAACCTACAAAGAAACCATCGTTTGATTTAGCACCAAATTTGCCATTTTCATCAATAAACGTACACGGAGACCCAAATGGCTCTAGAAAATCTAGATTCGGCTTGTATCAGTGCAGCAACTCAAAACATGTCTTTTTATACTTCTTGACGGTGAGTACACGATTCAAGGTGTAGCAAGCTGCAGCCACTGCTTCACTCCAGATGAAGATCGGTAGTTTGGAATCGGCTAACATTGTTCGAGCTATCTCTATTAGGGTCCGATTCTTTCTTTCAGCAACGCCGTTCTGTTGCGGTGTATATGGCGCACTGAATTCATGAAGAATTCCCTTTTCATTGCAAAACTCGAGCATTTTGTTGTTTTTGAATTCCGTTCCGTTATCACTTCGAATTCTTCGAATTGGCAGCTTATACAGTGTCTCCATCTTCTTGAACAATACCATCAGCGACTCAAACGTCTGATCCTTTCTCTCTAAGCACACGACCCACGAGAATCTTGTAAAGTCATCAGTCACTACCAAGCAGTACAAATCTCCACTGATGCTCTTTACATTGACCGGCCCAAAGGGATCCATGTGGAGCCTCTCAAGCGGTAATCTGATCGAATTCAGTAGCTTCGGTGGGAGTGACTTCCGAGTCTGCTTTCCCTTTTTACAAGCTACACAATCATCATTCAGATAAAAATTCTTTAAGTAGACACCTTCAACCAGATCATTGTGCACTAGAAAATTCATTTTACGAACATGAATGTGGCCCATCTTATGATGCCACATAATTGACTCTTTTTCTGTAGCTTTCGATTTTGACACAAAACATTGTTTTTGATGATTTGTTGGTGTTGCAACACTCAGATCAAGAAAAAACAAGTTGTTTTCCCGTGGAGCGCGCAACAACACCAATTCATCAGGGATTTTAAACCCAGGTTTTAAAACCAAACACTCGTCTTTTGTGAAATGTACAGTAAAAGATTTATCACAAATTTCAGAAATGCTAAGTAAAGTTTTTTCCAATTCTACTATGTAATTCACTTTCTCAAATGAGATGACACCATTCGTCAGGGTTCCTTGGCCTACAATCCTGCCACCCTGGTTACCAGCGAATCCCACATAACTTCCGTTAATTGATTTGACGTCGTAAAGCAGTGCTAGCATCCCTGTCATATGTCTGGATGCACCACTGTCCATGATCCACTTTGAAATGATCGACCTGGGCATCCCCTGTAAACATCATATCAATTCATTCAAACAATGACTTCCATGACTTTTTGACCTCAGAAACAGTACCAAACACTACATCACACTTCTCATCAATTTTAGGAAAATTAAATGTGACATTTGGAACATCATCTTTCACAATTGGTTTTACTTTCTTGTTAATCGGGGGAAACTCAGCAAGAAGTTTGTCCAATTCAAACACAAATTTTTCTTCATTTTCTTTAAAACCTTTTCTTTTATCCTTCAAAAAATCTTCCAATTCAATCACTTCAACTGATTTTTTCGGTTTAACAACCCATGATTGATTTTCAAAAACCTTTTCTTTCAGATAAATCTTTGAAGTCTTGTGAGACTTGGAAGATTCGCCAACCTCGAAGATCGATTTTGGCTTATCCTCTGACTTCAAAGTTTCACCTCTTTTTAAAATGCGAATTTTTGAAACCATTGGTTTTTTACGTTTTGTATCAATTGGTGACTTTGGTCGAGGTTTTTGAACAACAGGTTTTTCAAACACCTTCTTGCATTGTTTTGCCATGTGCCCGATTTCATTATAGCGATAACAAATTCTTTTGTCATATTCGACAAAAGTTGACTTAAAAGTCTCCTCTTTCAACTTCTTCGCCGCATAGAAATCGTCAACGGCTTTTTGACTAAAAATGTAATCTTTCTCCTCATCCACACTTGGTCCCACAACAAAGATATCATTCATTTTTTCTTTTGGCTTAACCTGTTTAGCCATCTTTTTCTCAAAACCGATTCCTTTGTTTTTAAAGTTGTTATTCTTGTTATTACCCTTACCTTTCCACTCTTTCTTTCCTGAGCTAGTAGGACGTGATGTAATAAAAGATTTTTTCGGTTTTGAAAAGAATTCTTTGTTGTTAACCTCATCAATGTTCATTTCAACCAACTTGAAAACTTTTTCAACATTCTCAATCTTCACATTCTGAAGAGCATACTCGAAATCAGAGTAAAGTTTGTCAGTTCCAATCATAGTGTAAACCACCATAATCGGATCATTATTCTCACCTCTGTCTGATTTCGGTATGAAACGATCCAAGAAATTACCCTCATCTTCAGACTCAGTAACAGATTTCTCAGATTGAGACTTCTCAAAGTTATCACTCTCTTCATCTAACACCTGATCGACAACGGTTTTGATAACCTGTGATTCGTTGTCTGTGTCGGATGCAGAGAATGTAACATCAATGCTCTCAGGAAAATCATCCTCAATTGATCTCAACTTGAGATTCAAAGCAGCTTCACCCCATCTGGATACTTTTGTGTATAATGATTCCACATTGGGGGTGGAACGCTCTTAAAGACAGGTGCATCATGTGGCTGCTGTGGAACAATCTGTTCAAGGACATAGGATGAAGCCACATAACTCATCAATTTTTTATCAATTCGCTCATTTTCAATTTTAACTAAATCAAGCTCTTTCTTTAATGAAGCAATCGTGTCAAGATGAAAATTAACCTCAACTTCTTTGTCAAAAAGTGTTGCTTTTGCCAATTTTGTAGCTTTATCATTTTCAACATGTCACACCCGACCGCGTATAACATGCAACCGCGGCGGAAACGTTGGGGAGTGTTGAGACAGAATTATTTGTTTCACAACCATGGCATACAAAGTTATATTTTATTTATCAAACAAAAGCGTTACATTGTCTTCAAACAGGAAATAAAGAGTTTATAACATAATTAAACTAAGTCTATCTTCGTTTTATGTCTCTAAGGCACATGTCCGCCCTAGTGTCACAATCATCATCCTAAGCAACAACTCCTGAAAACACATGTGAAAGTAGGTACGTCAGCACAAAAATGCCTGTGAGATACATAGGTTTAGTGAAAATGGGATTCATGACTTGAGTTTAAAGAAAATGTTTAATAACAGTCAGTCATGAACCTTGTAAATTGTTTTGTCTTGTAAATCATATGAAAAACGATAAGATCAGATGATATGTATAAATAAAATGTAAGGTTAAATGAGATTAAAAATGAGTTTGTATAAGTTAGGTTGTTTGTAAAACAATGTCTTGGGAAGAATATGTTATTTGTGTAAAAGGTAATGTGTCTATACTGAAATGATTTAAATAATGCTACGATAGGTAATATTATACAAACATTTATATATAGGAAGTACCAGCGGCGTATCCACCATGTTTGTATCATATTACATACGCCTCGTTACTTAAATCACATACTCAAACCAAACCATCAAAGTAAAATGTTTATGTATAATCAAATGTTAAAGTGTTATTGTGTAAACCATATCAAAATGTCCATGTCTAATGTAAACCACCAAATGTGTATATCAATGTCAAATTGTTTATGTTTAATATAAATCATTGAAATGTGTATCCAAAATATCATGTATGGCATGTGAAAATATATCAATTGGGCCATAGGTAAAATGCACAAAAACAGGGTATTGAATTAAACATAGTTTAAGTCAAAGTTATGTTTTGTGGAACAATTGCATGCTATACTGATACAAACATTTATGCGGTATTGTGAAAATTCATACATTCAAGCCTTTGTGACTGTGGTGATAGACCTTTAAACAAATTAAAGGTCTATATGTCTTATTGTTTATCGAATTCGGTCATTCCTTCCAATCCAAACAAACCCGAGATTTCAGGAATGGGAGTTGTCAAGTCCTATAGTACCATTACCTACTAACGAGTGGCGTAGCTAATGTTAATGAATGTACATTGTATCATTTGAACAAACCAAATGTCATACCAAAATGTAAGCATGTGATGAATAACAATTGTACTAAGTATGCAACAAAGGACATACATAGCATAAAATGTAGTGTAAAGCAATGTACTAAGTATGCACACAATGGGCATACATAGCATGAAAATGTATTGTAAATCGATTGTACAAAGTATGCACACAATGGACATACATAGCATAAACACAATGAAATCATGTACTATATATGTACTAACAAACATAATAAGCATATGATAAGAAAGCTTGAAAAGCACGAAAGTAACAAGTAGGCACATGTGTTTCACCCCAAAATGTTTGGAAAACAGTAAAAGAGGGGTATATGTACTCACCTGAGATTGCTTTGAAGTTCTTGTATAACAACCAAATAATGCTAGAGATCACGGATATCAAACGGCACCTAATATAGGTAACTACGTTAATTTACCAGACCTAAATCGGAGGATCGGATAGTATGCGGGTTCGTAAACCAAACGAGTATGGAGACTCGTGTAATATGGTTTAACAAACCCTACATACTAAAATGAAACCTAACCTAAGTGCTTACGACCCGTTTAGGTAGCTTATGCTACCTTAACGCGTCGTTCGCGTAAAACGTGTTTGGAACGCCTAACGTCGTGACCGTAAGGTATAACCTCGGAAGGTTATTCCCAATACAACTATGGTCACCTAATGTGTTTGGTCAGATCCTAATGATCGACCAAATGGGTCGGGTTCGAAAGTATAAGCGATTGTTTAGATCGCTTACCTTACGACCCTATATAAGCACTATACTAAAAGTGATGAGCTAAGCATGTTAGAACATGCTTAACTAAGTTTAGAAAACAAGTTTGGTATCAAAACAAATGGTTTTGATACCCACGAGTAGTTTGGTTACAAAATACGCAAGAATGCGCATTTTGGCCGAAACTACGACTCGTTACTGAGCCTAGATAACGTGGTAATCAGTAGGTATAGTCACTAGGGACTATAACCATCGTGATCACGCTCACGTTATGAAGTTCAAACGAACTTCATATTGACCATAGGCTGGTCAAAGCAGAAAGTCAAACATAGTTTGACTTTAGGAATAGAAAGCGATTAAAAGAACGAAAGAACACTTACGAAGGGTCCCCGAAAGCTAAGCTCAGGTATGAAGCAAAGGCCTCAACTTAGAGCTTTAGATCAGATTTTTGTAGGTTTTAACCAAAATGGGGGGGGGGGTATTTATAGGAAAAGCAAGACCGTTAGGATCGTTTCTTGAATATCGTGCCACGATCTAATCCGTACACTTGTCGCAAAGTTGTGGTGGCTTATTTTGCCCCCACCATAGGGTTTTGACAAGTGGCATTGCCCTTTGGAGGTTTATAAGGGCTGTTTAAAGCTGAAAAATGACTTTTGCTGATCAGAAGGGGCCTCGCGTGACGCCAAGGGGGCTAGGTGTCATGCTAGGGTCCCCCTGTTCAGCAAACACTTTCCAATGTTTTCATTTCAGTCCTCGTTGCGTATTAAGGCCATTTCTGACATGTTTTAGGCTCGTTAAGCCATTTTCAAGGCCCTAAAATTGTGCCTAAACATTGTGGACATGAAACATGCTCAAAAATATGCCGGATGTTGGCTCGTTTAGTCGTACGATCGCGATGTTCGGTTAATTACGACGGAATGCGCATAAGCGCGAAAAACGATCCAAATTGCGCGACGAATGGATTTTTCTCATGCCAAACACTAAGGCATAATATTAAGATGCTTACATAAATTTTTGGATGCCCGGATGTATTCAGAACGTAAGTTATGCGCAAAAGTGCAAACTTATGCACTTTTTGACACTTTTAGTCCCTGAATGATCCTAAAGTTTATTTTAGCATACCGAACCCCTCAAAGCCTATTTCTAAGCTATATAAAGGATATTTATGGTATGTTTAACTTATGGACATGTTCCGGGATGTCTGTTTTAGTACGAATCTTCATACTTTCGCAGTTTGTCAAGTTTAGTCCCTATAAGCGAATTAACTTGTTTTTGCCATACCAAAGCCTTCAAAACTTATTTCTAAGTTATGTAAAGGTTATTTAAGGTATGTTGAGTATATGTTGATGTTCTGGAGTATTTGTTGCATTAAACTGAGTACGTTTACACACCAGTTTGCGTATAATTCTCCAGAAAGCGATGTAGAGTTTGAAATTGGACAAAAGTCAACACATGAAAAATGTAAAACATAACCAAAAAAACATTGGGATCAAATAACATTGTTTTATTGATAACTGAACTGTTCACAATGATTTCAAGCACAAATGTTACACAACACTCTCTTTTTGGATCATTTTAATTGACCTAGCTAGAGTATCATAAGCCTCTTTTACTTGTCCAATATCAAATTTTAGCATATCTGCATGATGTTTCAATTCCTGAAACTTAGTGTCTTTCTCAAGACACTCCATGCACGGTTGTAATCAATTTTGGCATGGTGTTTCAGGGATTGAATCGACTTTCTCAACAACCTGATCAACACAATCAATTTTACCGACATTTTTCAACTCAGACTCAGACACTTTGACAGATTTCACCTCCTCAACTCCAATCTCCTGATCAGACTCCTGTTTGACTGACATGCTACTGACAGACTCTGACTTCTCGAGTTCTGAGTCTACCACTTTCAGCTTTCCCATGAGAGCTCTGTCAGCGATATCTTTCAATGTGTCTCCGGTCAACTCTTGTGTCACGTCTATCATTTCCTCGACTGATTCTTTCTTTTCTTCGTATCTTGGACACAATCCAGTCGTTGGTTCTTCGAAGAAACCTGCAAAAGATTCAAACACTTTAGGAGGCATTATTGATTTCATAGAACTTGCCAATACCTCCTGTTCTGACTGGTAATAGTAAACTTCTGCAACGATTTCTTCAATGTCAACCACATTCTCAACAGGAACTTCTTCAACAACCACTGGAACATCTTCAATAATCATTTCAGGCTCAGTCACCATCTCCGGTTCTTCAACTATTTCTGCCATCATGGCCTGCCCATCACTTCCAGGGATGTATTTATCCCAGCTGAACCCTTCGGCTACTTTCTCATCATCCTGATTCACGATAAGAGCCTTCTCCTGTTTGTTCTCGATTTGTGGTCTCTGAACAGCATGTTGTTGATTAGGCCGATGGTAGATTGCCTGCCTGTAATAATCATTCGTGAACGGGTTCTGATGGTTGTTTACTTCTCGGTTCGGGCATTCTCTCTTGAAATGACCACGTTCTTTACACTTGAAGCAGGTAACTTTAGATTTGTCGAAACCTAACTTCTGATCTGGACCAGAAAGACTGCTTCTGCCTGTGATCTCCATAAAGCGTTGTGCCCTCCTAACCAGACTTGCCATGCACCATTTTATATCAATCAACTCAAGCTCTTCCGGGTCGATCTGATCGTAATCCTCTTTTGTCATATCCGGATTTCCGATCCTACCCGCTACTAAACCTTCATACGCCTCTAAAACGGAAGCAAGTAATGCAATGTGTTGTTTTGCGGCTATTTCAGTAATTTCATTTCCATTCTTAATATTCACCGCAATGTTGCATTGCACCCCAGAAACATAAGCCTGATTGTTAGAACTTGTAGAGCTTTGAGGTGATGTCGGCTCTGGAGCTTTGAAGTTTGGCTCAAAGTTCATGAACGGTGAAGGCTTGCTTGATTGAGGAGTGTTTGTAGAAGCACTTGAGGTGTTATCAGCAGTAAAACCCGTCTGTATCTTCGGACTTTGATTGGTTGCAACAGGAGTGCTACCTTTGTAATACAGAGATACATCTTGTTGCACATTTGCTGAGTTCATCTTCTTGATCTTCAACAATTCCAGCTCATGAGCTTCTATTTTCTCGATGAATGAACTGAGGTTCAAATTCATGAAATCAGAATTACTATTCAACATCATTAAATACGTGCCCCATTCATCGTAAGGTAATGCGTCAGACAACTTGTCGATCCACTCTTCGTTTGTCTTTGTAATCTCCAATCTTTTCATCTCTACCACAAGGTGGCAATAACGTTCAATCAACTGCTTCGTCGTTTCACCCTTCATTCCGGTAAAGATGTCAAACTCTTTCTTGATTAAGGCTTTCTTGCTTTTGATCATAGATACGCTGCCTTGGAACTTCAACTTTAAAGCTTGCCACATCGACTGCGAGTTGTCATCATGTTGCAATAACACAAGAATATCTTCTTTGATGGCCTGTTGGAGAATACTGGCCATCTTCTTCTCAGCCTTAAAATCATTCTGTTCAGTCTCTGTCAGACTTCCGATGCCTTTCTCTAAGCCCAATCCATCAACAGGTGGTACATACTTTTTCTCTATTTTCATCCAACATTCAAAATGGTTGGCTTGGACCCAATTCTTGAATCGACCCGACCATCCGACATACTCATCCAAGTTCATAAGCTTTGGCGGCTTCTGCATTGTTCCTAGCTCGTTTTCCATGTTGACATTTTGCACAATGCTTGCCGGACTTTGTGTTGCCGTCATGCCACTGCCCGCAAAAAGGTTGTAAAAATCTTGATTTTCCATTTTAAGTAACAATTTCTGAAAACTTTTACAACTTTTTGAAAAACAAGTGATTTTTACTGAAAAATTTTCTACATTGACTGAATTCCCAACGAGATAATACGTACGAAATGGACTTAATCCCCTCAAACCATGTTTTTACACTTAAAAGAATTTTCAAGCGAAATCTGTTTTTAGATTTGGAGCGAAATCACAGCTATAAATCTCAAGCAAAATCTGATGTTGAGAATTTGGAGCGGAATCAAACAGGTAATTCAGGCGGAATTACCCCTGGAGCGAAATCAAGGATATACCTCGAGCGGAACCACAAAAACTCAAGCGAAATCACTAAACCTCGAGCAGAATCACTGATTCCGCTTCAAATCCTCGAGCGGAATTAGAATATTATGCACAAACAATTGATTTCGCTTGAACTTCAAGCGGAATCACCAGAAACTTCGTTCGAGCGGAATCTAGTTCTAGTTCATTTTTAACCACTTTTAGGCTGTTTTTTAAACTGAAACTCTCGAGGGTTTGTTAAAAACCAATTTTACACAATATGTCCAAAGTTCAGTCCATTTTGTCCGTGGCAATGTCCAGAAACTCAAAAAATGTAGTAAAAAGGCTTTGATTCTGGTATTTTAGCTCATAACTGGCTCTGATACCAATTGTAGGACCGTTATTGACAGTCTAGTGAGTCAATCAGAGAAGAAATACCACTGTTTATGTGGCGGAAACACACAAACGGCTCGAATCAAAGAGAATGGAGTAGAAAAGAATAGAATATCACTTTAAACGCAGTTTTTCATTAATCTTTCAAAGAAAATTTCGGCAGCAGTTCGGCTACACGTTGGACATTCCGTAACAAATGAAAAACTGACACAACTATATATAGGGGTGTTAATTCCGTTCCAAATGACATCGTGTCATTTCGGGCGGAATCAACAACATGTGATTTCGCTCCAAATGACACAATGTCATTTCGAGCGGAATCAACACATAAAAACATAAACTTTACAAACAGCCCCCTACACTATACAAAACTGACATATTAGACCCCTAGACCCTATACAAGCATGACTAAGACTAAGACGTAGGCTTTAGACATTCGTGCATCAACAAACTACTTATTTTTAACAATGTTTTGTCTTGTTAACTAGGTTAAACTTTTCTAGTTTAACTTAGTGAGTTCGGGGTAGTCATAACCCGTTTCATTTTTTTTAAGTCCCGTTAACTCGGACCTTTCATAAACATTCTCTCTTTTTTTATTTAATATTAAGTTTAATTATTCAAATCCTAATATTTACCGGGTTAATTTTACCACTAACAGTATTTTACCCGTCTTTTAGTATTTATGGGGTTTGATTACCAAACCCGTTTTAGGGGTGTTACAAGTCTACCCCCCTCCCCCCCTTAAAGAGGTTTCGTCCTCGAAACCTTTTCTTACATAATTCATTGAGTTTAAACTCAATGCATTTAATCTGAGAAACCTTTTAAACATTACTTATACTTTAACCAATTGTTAGTATTACCAGAAAAGTATGGTAATATCTTTTTGGTTACTAATCGTCTACGTATCTCATACGACATAGTGCAACTTGAAATAACGTAATCTCGTTATTTCCACTAGTTTAGTTAACTTAGCGACATCCATCGTTTTCATATACTATCGAATTCTTTATGAATCCGTTATTTTGACCCGTTTAAAGGTCTTTAGTGAAATCTTTCACTTTTAGCAACAAATTCTTTTGTTTTCAAATTTATTCGTTCGGTTCAGTTATACAGAATCCATCGCTTACAAGCAAGCCGAATTTCTTGATTTGAATTGCTGACCTTAACCGGTCTCAGTAACCAAACGAGTATGGAGACTCGTGTAATATGGTTTAACAAACCCTACATACTAAAATGAAACCTAACCTAAGTGCTTACGACCCATTACGACCCGTTTAGGTAGCTTATGCTACCTTAACGCGTCGTTCGCGTAAAACGTGTTTGGAACGCCTAACGTCGTGACCGTAAGGTATAACCTCGGAAGGTTATTCCCAATACAACTATGGTCACCTAATGTGTTTGGTCAGATCCTAATGATCGACCAAATGGGTCGGGTTTGAAAGTATAAGCGATTGTTTAGATCGCTTACCTTACGACCCTATATAAGCACTATACTAAAAGTGACGAGCTAAGCATGTTAGAACATGCTTAACTAAGTTTAGAAAACAAGTTTGGTATCAAAACAAACGGTTTTGATACCCACGAGTAGTTTGGTTACAAAATACGCAAGAATGCGCATTTTGGCCGAAACTACGACTCGTCACTGAGCCTAGATAACGTGGTAATCAGTAGGTATAGTCACTAGGGACTATAACCATCGTGATCATGCTCACGTTATGAAGTTCAAACGAACTTCATATTGACCATAGGCTGGTCAAAGCAGAAAGTCAAACATAGTTTGACTTTAGGAATAGAAAGCGATTAAAAGAACGAAAGAAGACTGACGAAGGGTCCCCGAAAGCTAAGCTCAGGTATGAAGCAAAGGCCTCAACTTAGAGCTTTAGATCAGATTTTTGTAGGTTTTAACCAAAATGGGGGGGGGTATTTATAGGAAAAGCAAGACCGTTAGGATCGTTTCTTGAATATCGTGCCACGATCTAATCCGTACACTTGTCGCAAAGTTGTGGTGGCTTATTTTGCCCCCACCATAGGGTTTTGACAAGTGGCATTGCCCTTTGGAGGTTTATAAGGGCTGTTTAAAGCTGAAAAATGACTTTTGCTGATCAGAAGGGGCCTCGCGTGACGCCAAGGGGGCTAGGTGTCATGCTAGGGTCCCCCTGTTCAGCAAACACTTTCCAATGTTTTCATTTCAGTCCTCGTTGCGTATTAAGGCCATTTCTGACATGTTTTAGGCTCGTTAAGCCATTTTCAAGGCCCTAAAATTGTGCCTAAACATTGTGGACATGAAACATGCTCAAAAATATGCCGGATGTTGGCTCGTTTAGTCGTACGATCGCGATGTTCGGTTAATTACGACGGAATGCGCATAAGCGCGAAAAACGATCCAAATTGCGCGACGAATGGATTTTTCTCATGCCAAACACTAAGGCATAATATTAAGATGCTTACATAAATTTTTGGATGCCCGGATGTATTCAGAACATAAGTTATGCGCAAAAGTGCAAACTTATGCACTTTTTGACACTTTTAGTCCCTGAATGATCCTAAAGTTTATTTTAGCATACCGAACCCCTCAAAGCCTATTTCTAAGCTATATAAAGGATATTTATGGTATGTTTAACTTATGGACATGTTCCGGGATGTCTGTTTTAGTACGAATCTTCATACTTTCGCAGTTTGTCAAGTTTAGTCCCTGTAAGCGAATTAACTTGTTTTTGCCATACCAAAGCCTTCAAAACTTATTTCTAAGTTATGTAAAGGTTATTTAAGGTATGTTGAGTATATGTTGATGTTGTGGAGTATTTGTTGCATTAAACTGAGTACGTTTACACACCAGTTTGCGTATAATTCTCCAGAAAGCGATGTAGAGTTTGAAATTGGACAAAAGTCAACACATGAAAAATGTAAAACATAACCAAACAAACATTGGGATCAAATAACATTGTTTTATTGATAACTGAACTGTTCACAATGATTTCAAGCACAAATGTTACACAACACTCTCTTTTTGGATCATTTTAATTGACCTACCTAGAGTATCATAAGCCTCTTTTACTTGTCCAAGATCAAATTTTAGCATATCTGCATGATGTTTCAATTCCTGAAACTTAGTGACTTTCTCAAGACACTCCATGCACGGTTGTAAACAATTTTGGCATGGTGTTTCAGGGATTGAATCGACTTTCTCAACAACCTGTTCAACACAATCAATTTTACCGACATTTTTCAACTCAGACTCAGACACTTTGACAGATTTCACCTCCTCAACTCCAATCTCCTGATCAGACTCCTGTTTGACTGACATGCTACTGACAGACTCTGACTTCTCGAGTTCTGAGTCTACCACTTTCAGCTTTCCCATGAGAGCTCTGTCAGCGATATCTTTCAATGTGTCTCCGGTCAACTCTTCTGTCACGTCTATCATTTCCTCGACTGATTCTTTCTTTTCTTCGTATCTTGGACACAATCCAGTCGTTGGTTCTTCGAAGAAACCTGCAAAAGATTCAAACACTTTAGGAGGCATTATTGATTTCATAGAACTTGCCAATACCTCCTGTTCTGACTGGTAATAGTAAACTTCTGCAACGATTTCTTCAATGTCAACCACATTCTCAACAGGAACTTCTTCAACAACCACTGGAACATCTTCAATAATCATTTCAGGCTCAGTCACCATCTCCGGTTCTTCAACTATTTCTGCCATCATGGCCTGCCCATCACTTCCAGGGATGTATTTATCCCAGCTGAACCCTTCGGCTACTTTCTCATCATCCTGATTCACGATAAGAGCCTTCTCCTGTTTGTTCTCGATTTGTGGTCTCTGAACAGCATGTTGTTGATTAGGCCGATAGTAGATTGCCTGCCTGTAATAATCATTTGTGAACGGGTTCTGATGGTTGTTTACTTCTCGGTTCGGGCATTCTCTCTTGAAATGACCACGTTCTTTACACTTGAAGCAGGTAACTTTAGATTTGTCGAAACCTAACTTCTGATCTGGACCAGAAAGACTGCTTCTGCCTGTGATCTCCATAAAGCGTTGTGCCCTCCTAACCAGACTTGCCATGCACCATTTTATATCAATCAACTCAAGCTCTTCCGGGTCGATCTGATCGTAATCCTCTTTTGTCATATCCGGATTTCCGATCCTACCCGCTACTAAACCTTCATACGCCTCTAAAACGGAAGCAAGTAATGCAATGTGTTGTTTTGCGGCTATTTCAGTAATTTCATTTCCATTCTTAATATTCACCGCAATGTTGCATTGCACCCCAGAAACATAAGCCTGATTGTTAGAACTTGTAGAGCTTTGAGGTGATGTCGGCTCTGGAGCTTTGAAGTTTGGCTCAAAGTTCATGAACGGTGAAGGCTTGCTTGATTGAGGAGTGTTTGTAGAAGCACTTGAGGTGTTATCAGCAGTAAAACCCGTCTGTATCTTCGGACTTTGATTGGTTGCAACAGGAGTGCTACCTTTGTAATACAGAGATACATCTTGTTGCACATTTGCTGAGTTCATCTTCTTGATCTTCAACAATTCCAGCTCATGAGCTTCTATTTTCTCGATGAATGAACTGAGGTTCAAATTCATGAAATCAGAATTACTATTCAACATCATTAAATACGTGCCCCATTCATCGTAAGGTAATGCGTCAGACAACTTGTCGATCCACTCTTCGTTTGTCTTTGTAATCTCCAATCTTTTCATCTCTACCACAAGGTGGCAATAACGTTCAATCAACTGCTTCGTCGTTTCACCCTTCATTCCGGTAAAGATGTCAAACTCTTTCTTGATTAAGGCTTTCTTGCTTTTGATCATAGATACGCTGCCTTGGAACTTCAACTTTAAAGCTTGCCACATCGACTGCGAGTTGTCATCATGTTGCAATAACACAAGAATATCTTCTTTGATGGCCTGTTGGAGAATACTGGCCATCTTCTTCTCAGCCTTAAAATCATTCTGTTCAGTCTCTGTCAGACTTCCGATGCCTTTCTCTAAGCCCAATCCATCAACAGGTGGTACATACTTTTTCTCTATTTTCATCCAACATTCAAAATGGTTGGCTTGGACCCAATTCTTGAATCGACCCGACCATCCGACATACTCATCCAAGTTCATAAGCTTTGGCGGCTTCTGCATTGTTCCTAGCTCGTTTTCCATGTTGACATTTTGCACAATGCTTGCCGGACTTTGTGTTGCCGTCATGCCACTGCCCGCGAAAAGGTTGTAAAAATCTTGATTTTCCATTTTAAGTAACAATTTCTGAAAACTTTTACAACTTTTTGAAAAACAAGTGATTTTTACTGAAAAATTTTCTACATTGACTGAATTCCCAACGAGATAATACGTACGAAATGGACTTAATCCCCTCAAACCATGTTTTTACACTTAAAAGAATTTTCAAGCGAAATCTGTTTTTAGATTTGGAGCGAAATCACAGCTATAAATCTCAAGCAAAATCTGATGTTGAGAATTTGGAGCGGAATCAAACAGGTAATTCAGGCGGAATTACCCCTGGAGCGAAATCAAGGATATACCTCGAGCGGAACCACAAAAACTCAAGCGAAATCACTAAACCTCGAGCAGAATCACTGATTCCGCTTCAAATCCTCGAGCGGAATTAGAATATTATGCACAAACAATTGATTTCGCTTGAACTTCAAGCGGAATCACCAGAAACTTCGTTCGAGCGGAATCTAGTTCTAGTTCATTTTAACCACTTTTAGGCTGTTTTTTAAACTGAAACTCTCGAGGGTTTGTTAAAAACCAATTTTACACAATATGTCCAAAGTTCAGTCCATTTTGTCCGTGGCAATGTCCAGAAACTCAAAAAATGTAGTAAAAAGGCTTTGATTCTGGTATTTTAGCTCATAACTGGCTTTGATACCAATTGTAGGACCGTTATTGATAGTCTACTGAGTCAATCAGAGAAGAAATACCACTGTTTATGTGGCGGAAACACACAAACGGCTCGAATCAAAGAGAATGGAGTAGAAAAGAATAGAATATCACTTTAAACGCAGTTTTTCATTAATCTTTCAAAGAAAATTTCGGCAGCAGTTCGGCTACACGTTGGACATTCCGTAACAAATGAAAAACTGACACAACTATATATAGGGGTGTTAATTCCGTTCCAAATGACATCGTGTCATTTCGGGCGGAATCAACAACATGTGATTTCGCTCCAAATGACACAATGTCATTTCGAGCGGAATCAACACATAAAAACATAAACTTTACAAACAGCCCCCTACACTATACAAAACTGACATATTAGACCCCTAGACCCTATACAAGCATGACTAAGACTAAGACGTAGGCTTTAGACATTCGTGCATCAACAAACTACTTATTTTTAACAATGTTTTGTCTTGTTAACTAGGTTAAACTTTTCTAGTTTAACTTAGTGAGTTCGGGGTAGTCATAACCCGTTTCATTTTTTTTAAGTCCCGTTAACTCGGACCTTTCATAAACATTCTCTCTTTTTTTTATTTAATATTAAGTTTAATTATTCAAATCCTAATATTTACCGGGTTAATTTTACCACTAACAGTATTTTACCCGTCTTTTAGGATTTATGGGGTTTGATTACCAAACCCGTTTTAGGGGTGTTACAAGTCTACCCCCCTCCCCCCCCTTAAAGAGGTTTCGTCCTCGAAACCTTTTCTTACATAATTCATTGAGTTTAAACTCAATGCATTTAATCTGAGAAACCTTTTAAACATTACTTATACTTTAACCAATTGTTAGTATTACCAGAAAAGTATGGTAATATCTTTTTGGTTACTAATCGTCTACGTATCTCATACGACATAGTGCAACCTGAAATAACGTAATCTCGTTATTTCCACTAGTTTAGTTAACTTAGCGACATCCATCGTTTTCCTATACTATCGAATTCTTTATGAATCCGTTATTTTGACCCGTTTAAAGGTCTTTAGTGAAATCTTTCACTTTTAGCAACAAATTCTTTTGTTTTCAAATTTATTCGTTCGGTTCAGTTATACAGAATCCATCGCTTACAAGCAAGCCGAATTTCTTGATTTGAATTGCTGACCTTAACCGGTCTCAGTAACCAAACGAGTATGGAGACTCGTGTAATATGGTTTAACAAACCCTACATACTAAAATGAAACCTAACCTAAGTGCTTACGACCCATTACGACCCGTTTAGGTAGCTTATGCTACCTTAACGCGTCGTTCGCGTAAAACGTGTTTAGAACGCCTAACGTCGTGACCGTAAGGTATAACCTCGGAAGGTTATTCCCAATACAACTATGGTCACCTAATGTGTTTGGTCAGATCCTAATGATCGACAAAATGGGTCGGGTTCGAAAGTATAAGCGATTGTTTAGATCGCTTACCTTACGACCCTATATAAGCACTATACTAAAAGTGACGAGCTAAGCATGTTAGAACATGCTTAACTAAGTTTAGAAAACAAGTTTGGTATCAAAACAAACGGTTTTGATACCCACGAGTAGTTTGGTTACAAAATACGCAAGAATGCGCATTTTGGCCGAAACTACGACTCGTCACTGAGCCTAGATAACGTGGTAATCAGTAGGTATAGTCATTAGGGACTATAACCATCGTGATCACGCTCAGGTTATGAAGTTCAAACGAACTTCATATTGACCATAGGCTGGTCAAAGCAGAAAGTCAAACATAGTTTGACTTTAGGAATAGAAAGCGATTAAAAGAACGAAAGAACACTGACGAAGGGTCCCCGAAAGCTAAGCTCAGGTATGAAGCAAAGGCCTCAACTTAGAGCTTTAGATCAGATTTTTGTAGGTTTTAACCAAAATGGGGGGGGGGGGTATTTATAGGAAAAGCAAGACCGTTAGGATCGTTTCTTGAATATCGTGTACACTTGTCGCAAAGTTGTGGTGGCTTATTTTGCCCCCACCATAGGGTTTTGACAAGTGGCATTGCCCTTTGGAGGTTTATAAGGGCTGTTTAAAGCTGAAAAATGACTTTTGCTGATCAGAAGGGGCCTCGCGTGACGCCAAGGGGGCTAGGTGTCATGCTAGGGTCCCCCTGTTCAGCAAACACTTTCCAATGTTTTCATTTCAGTCCTCGTTGCGTATTAAGGCCATTTCTGACATGTTTTAGGCTCGTTAAGCCATTTTCAAGGCCCTAAAATTGTGCCTAAACATTGTGGACATGAAACATGCTCAAAAATATGCCGGATGTTGGCTCGTTTAGTCGTACGATCGCGATGTTCGGTTAATTACGACGGAATGCGCATAAGCGCGAAAAACGATCCAAATTGCGCGACGAATGGATTTTTCTCATGCCAAACACTAAGGCATAATATTAAGATGCTTACATAAATTTTTGGATGCCCGGATGTATTCAGAACGTAAGTTATGCGCAAAAGTGCAAACTTATGCACTTTTTGACACTTTTAGTCCCTGAATGATCCTAAAGTTTATTTTAGCATACCGAACCCCTCAAAGCCTATTTCTAAGCTATATAAAGGATATTTATGGTATGTTTAACTTATGGACATGTTCCGGGATGTCTGTTTTAGTACGAATCTTCATACTTTCGCAGTTTGTCAAGTTTAGTCCCTGTAAGCGAATTAACTTGTTTTTGCCATACCAAAGCCTTCAAAACTTATTTCTAAGTTATGTAAAGGTTATTTAAGGTATGTTGAGTATATGTTGATGTTGTGGAGTATTTGTTGCATTAAACTGAGTACGTTTACACACCAGTTTGCGTATAATTCTCCAGAAAGCGATGTAGAGTTTGAAATTGGACAAAAGTCAACACATGAAAAATGTAAAACATAACCAAACAAACATTGGGATCAAATAACATTGTTTTATTGATAACTGAACTGTTCACAATGATTTCAAGCACAAATGTTACACAACACTCTCTTTTTGGATCATTTTAATTGACCTACCTAGAGTATCATAAGCCTCTTTTACTTGTCCAAGATCAAATTTTAGCATATCTGCATGATGTTTCAATTCCTGAAACTTAGTGACTTTCTCAAGACACTCCATGCACGGTTGTAAACAATTTTGGCATGGTGTTTCAGGGATTGAATCGACTTTCTCAACAACCTGTTCAACACAATCAATTTTACCGACATTTTTCAACTCAGACTCAGACACTTTGACATATTTCACCTCCTCAACTCCAATCTCCTGATCAGACTTCTGTTTGACTGACATGCTACTGACAGACTCTGACTTCTCGAGTTCTGAGTCTACCACTTTCAGCTTTCCCATGAGAGCTCTGTCAGCGATATCTTTCAATATGTCTCCGGTCAACTCTTGTGTCACGTCTATCATTTCCTCGACTGATTCTTTCTTTTCTTCGTATCTTGGACACAATCCAGTCGTTGGTTCTTCGAAGAAACCTGCAAAAGATTCAAACACTTTAGGAGGCATTATTGATTTCATATAACTTGCCAATACCTCCTGTTCTGACTGGTAATAGTAAACTTCTGCAACGATTTCTTCAATGTCAACCACATTCTCAACAGGAACTTCTTCAACAACCACTGGAACATCTTCAATAATCATTTCAGGCTCAGTCACCATCTCCGGTTCTTCAACTATTTCTGCCATCATGGCCTGCCCATCACTTCCAGGGATGTATTTATCCCAGCTGAACCCTTCGGCTACTTTCTCATCATCCTGATTCACGATAAGAGCCTTCTCCTGTTTGTTCTCGATTTCTGGTCTCTGAACAGCATGTTGTTGATTAGGCCGATGGTAGATTGCCTGCCTGTAATAATCATTCGTGAACGGGTTCTGATGGTTGTTTACTTCTCGGTTCGGGCATTCTCTCTTGAAATGACCACGTTCTTTACACTTGAAGCAGGTAACTTTAGATTTGTCGAAACCTAACTTCTGATCTGGACCAGAAAGACTGCTTCTGCCTGTGATCTCCATAAAGCGTTGTGCCCTCCTAACCAGACTTGCCATGCACCATTTTATATCAATCAACTCAAGCTCTTCCGGGTCGATCTGATCGTAATCCTCTTTTGTCATATCCGGATTTCCGATCCTACCCGCTACTAAACCTTCATACGCCTCTAAAACGGAAGCAAGTAATGCAATGTGTTGTTTTGCGGCTATTTCAGTAATTTCATTTCCATTCTTAATATTCACTGCAATGTTGCATTGCACCCCAGAAACATAAGCCTGATTGTTAGAACTTGTAGAGCTTTGAGGTGATGTCGGCTCTGGAGCTTTGAAGTTTGGCTCAAAGTTCATGAACGGTGAAGGCTTGCTTGATTGAGGAGTGTTTGTAGAAGCACTTGAGGTGTTATCAGCAGTAAAACCCGTCTGTATCTTCGGACTTTGATTGGTTGCAACAGGAGTGCTACCTTTGTAATACAGAGATACATCTTGTTGCACATTTGCTGAGTTCATCTTCTTGATCTTCAACAATTCCAGCTCATGAGCTTCTATTTTCTCGATGAATGAACTGAGGTTCAAATTCATTAAATCAGAATTACTATTCAACATCATTAAATACGTGCCCCATTCATCGTAAGGTAATCCGTCAGACAACTTGTCGATCCACTCTTCGTTTGTCTTTGTAATCTCCAATCTTTTCATCTCTACCACAAGGTGGCAATAACGTTCAATCAACTGCTTCGTCGTTTCACCCTTCATTCCGGTAAAGATGTCAAACTCTTTCTTGATTAAGGCTTTCTTGCTTTTGATCATAGATACGCTGCCTTGGAACTTCAACTTTAAAGCTTGCCACATCGACTGCGAGTTGTCATCATGTTGCAATAACACAAGAATATCTTCTTTGATGGCCTGTTGGAGAATACTGGCCATCTTCTTCTCAGCCTTAAAATCATTCTGTTCAGTCTTTGTCAGACTTCCGATGCCTTTCTCTAAGCCCAATCCATCAACAGGTGGTACATACTTTTTCTCTATTTTCATCCAACATTCAAAATGGTTGGCTTGGACCCAATTCTTGAATCGACCCGACCATCCGACATACTCATCCAAGTTCATAAGCTTTGGCGGCTTCTGCATTGTTCCTAGCTCGTTTTCCATGTTGACATTTTGCACAATGCTTGCCGGACTTTGTGTTGCCGTCATGCCACTGCCCGCGAAAAGGTTGTAAAAATCTTGATTTTCCATTTTAAGTAACAATTTCTGAAAACTTTTACAACTTTTTGAAAAACAAGTGATTTTTACTGAAAAATTTTCTACATTGACTGAATTCCCAACGAGATAATACGTACGAAATGGACTTAATCCCCTCAAACCATGTTTTTACACTTAAAAGAATTTTCAAGCGAAATCTGTTTTTAGATTTGGAGCGAAATCACAGCTATAAATCTCAAGCAAAATCTGATGTTGAGAATTTGGAGCGGAATCAAACAGGTAATTCAGGCGGAATTACCCCTGGAGCGAAATCAAGGATATACCTCGAGCGGAACCACAAAAACTCAAGCGAAATCACTAAACCTCGAGCAGAATCACTGATTCCGCTTCTAATCCTCGAGCGGAATTAGAATATTATGCACAAACAATTGATTTCGCTTGAACTTCAAGCGGAATCACCAGAAACTTCGTTCGAGCGGAATCTAGTTCTAGTTCATTTTTAACCACTTTTAGGCTGTTTTTTAAACTGAAACTCTCGAGGGTTTGTTAAAAACCAATTTTACACAATATGTCCAAAGTTCAGTCCATTTTGTCCGTGGCAATGTCCAGAAACTCAAAAAATGTAGTAAAAAGGCTTTGATTCTGGTATTTTAGCTCATAACTGGCTCTGATACCAATTGTAGGACCGTTATTGACAGTCTACTGAGTCAATCAGAGAAGAAATACCACTGTTTATGTGGCGGAAACACACAAACGGCTCGAATCAAAGAGAATGGAGTAGAAAAGAATAGAATATCACTTTAAACGCAGTTTTTCATTAATCTTTCAAAGAAAATTTCGGCAGCAGTTCGGCTACACGTTGGACATTCCGTAACAAATGAAAAACTGACACAACTATATATAGGGGTGTTAATTCCGTTCCAAATGACATCGTGTCATTTCGGGCGGAATCAACAACATGTGATTTCGCTCCAAATGACACAATGTCATTTCGAGCGGAATCAACACATAAAAACATAAACTTTACAAACAGCCCCTACACTATACAAAACTGACATATTAGACCCCTAGACCCTATACAAGCATGACTAAGACTAAGACGTAGGCTTTAGACATTCGTGCATCAACAAACTACTTATTTTTAACAATGTTTTGTCTTGTTAACTAGGTTAAACTTTTCTAGTTTAACTTAGTGAGTTCGGGGTAGTCATAACCCGTTTCATTTTTTTTAAGTCCCGTTAACTCGGACCTTTCATAAACATTCTCTCTTTTTTTTATTTAATATTAAGTTTAATTATTCAAATCCTAATATTTACCGGGTTAATTTTACCACTAACAGTATTTTACCCGTCTTTTAGTATTTATGGGGTTTGATTACCAAACCCGTTTTAGGGGTGTTACAAGTCTACCCCCCTCCCCCCCTTAAAGAGGTTTCGTCCTCGAAACCTTTTCTTACATAATTCATTGAGTTTAAACTCAATGCATTTAATCTGAGAAACCTTTTAAACATTACTTATACTTTAACCAATTGTTAGTATTACCAGAAAAGTATGGTAATATCTTTTTGGTTACTAATCGTCTACGTATCTCATATGACATAGTGCAACTTGAAATAACGTAATCTCGTTATTTCCACTAGTTTAGTTAACTTAGCGACATCCATCGTTTTCATATACTATCGAATTCTTTATGAATCTGTTATTTTGACCCGTTTAAAGGTCTTTAGTGAAATCTTTCACTTTTAGCAACAAATTCTTTTGTTTTCAAATTTATTCGTTCGGTTCAGTTATACAGAATCCATCGCTTACAAGCAAGCCGAATTTCTTGATTTGAATTGCTGACCTTAACCGGTCTCAGTAACCAAACGAGTATGGAGACTCGTGTAATATGGTTTAACAAACCCTACATACTAAAATGAAACCTAACCTAAGTGCTTACGACCCATTACGACCCGTTTAGGTAGCTTATGCTACCTTAACGCGTTGTTCGCGTAAAACGTGTTTGGAACGCCTAACGTCGTGACCGTAAGGTATAACCTCGGAAGGTTATTCCCAATACAACTATGGTCACCTAATGTGTTTGGTCAGATCCTAATGATCGACCAAATGGGTCGGGTTCGAAAGTATAAGCGATTGTTTAGATCGCTTACCTTACGACCCTATATAAGCACTATACTAAAAGTGACGAGCTAAGCATGTTAGAACATGCTTAACTATGTTTAGAAAACAAGTTTGGTATCAAAACAAACGGTTTTGATACCCACGAGTAGTTTGGTTACAAAATACGCAAGAATGCGCATTTTGGCCGAAACTACGACTCGTCACTGAGCCTAGATAACGTGGTAATCAGTAGGTATAGTCACTAGGGACTATAACCATCGTGATCACGCTCACGTTATGAAGTTCAAACGAACTTCATATTGACCATAGGCTGGTCAAAGCAGAAAGTCAAACATAGTTTGACTTTAGGAATAGAAAGCGATTAAAAGAATGAAAGAACACTGACGAAGGGTCCCCGAAAGCTAAGCTCAGGTATGAAGCAAAGGCCTCAACTTAGAGCTTTAGATCAGATTTTTGTAGGTTTTAACCAAAATGGGGGGGGTATTTATAGGAAAAGCAAGACCGTTAGGATCGTTTCTTGAATATCGTGCCACGATCTAATCCGTACACTTGTCGCAAAGTTGTGGTGGCTTATTTTGCCCCCACCATAGGGTTTTGACAAGTGGCATTGCCCTTTGGAGGTTTATAAGGGCTGTTTAAAGCTGAAAAATGACTTTTGCTGATCAGAAGGGGCCTCGCGTGACGCCAAGGGGGCTAGGTGTCATGCTAGGGTCCCCCTGTTCAGCAAACACTTTCCAATGTTTTCATTTCAGTCCTCGTTGCGTATTAAGGTCATTTCTGACATGTTTTAGGCTCGTTAAGCCATTTTCAAGGCCCTAAAATTGTGCCTAAACATTGTGGACATGAAACATGCTCAAAAATATGCCGGATGTTGGCTCGTTTAGTCGTACGATCGCGATGTTCGGTTAATTACGACGGAATGCGCATAAGCGCGAAAAACGATCCAAATTGCGCGACGAATGGATTTTTCTCATGCCAAACACTAAGGCATAATATTAAGATGCTTACATAAATTTTTGGATGCCCGGATGTATTCAGAACGTAAGTTATGCGCAAAAGTGCAAACTTATGCACTTTTTGACACTTTTAGTCCCTGAATGATCCTAAAGTTTATTTTAGCATACCGAACCCCTCAAAGCCTATTTCTAAGCTATATAAAGGATATTTATGGTATGTTTAACTTATGGACATGTTCCGGGATGTCTGTTTTAGTACGAATCTTCATACTTTCGCAGTTTGTCAAGTTTAGTCCCTGTAAGCGAATTAACTTGTTTTTGCCATACCAAAGCCTTCAAAACTTATTTCTAAGTTATGTAAAGGTTATTTAAGGTATGTTGAGTATATGTTGATGTTGTGGAGTATTTGTTGCATTAAACTGAGTACGTTTACACACCAGTTTGCGTATAATTCTCCAGAAAGCGATGTAGAGTTTGAAATTGGACAAAAGTCAACACATGAAAAATGTAAAACATAACCAAACAAACATTGGGATCAAATAACATTGTTTTATTGATAACTGAACTGTTCACAATGATTTCAAGCACAAATGTTACACAACACTCTCTTTTTGGATCATTTTAATTGACCTACCTAGAGTATCATAAGCCTCTTTTACTTGTCCAAGATCAAATTTTAGCATATCTGCATGATGTTTCAATTCCTGAAACTTAGTGACTTTCTCAAGACACTCCATGCACGGTTGTAAACAATTTTGGCATGGTGTTTCAGGGATTGAATCGACTTTCTCAACAACCTGTTCAACACAATCAATTTTACCGACATTTTTCAACTCAGACTCAGACACTTTGACATATTTCACCTCCTCAACTCCAATCTCCTGATCAGACTTCTGTTTGACTGACATGCTACTGACAGACTCTGACTTCTCGAGTTCTGAGTCTACCACTTTCAGCTTTCCCATGAGAGCTCTGTCAGCGATATCTTTCAATATGTCTCCGGTCAACTCTTGTGTCACGTCTATCATTTCCTCGACTGATTCTTTCTTTTCTTCGTATCTTGGACACAATCCAGTCGTTGGTTCTTCGAAGAAACCTGCAAAAGATTCAAACACTTTAGGAGGCATTATTGATTTCATAGAACTTGCCAATACCTCCTGTTCTGACTGGTAATAGTAAACTTCTGCAACGATTTCTTCAATGTCAACCACATTCTCAACAGGAACTTCTTCAACAACCACTGGAACATCTTCAATAATCATTTCAGGCTCAGTCACCATCTCCGGTTCTTCAACTATTTCTGCCATCATGGCCTGCCCATCACTTCCAGGGATGTATTTATCCCAGCTGAACCCTTCGGCTACTTTCTCATCATCCTGATTCACGATAAGAGCCTTCTCCTGTTTGTTCTCGATTTGTGGTCTCTGAACAGCATGTTGTTGATTAGGCCGATGGTAGATTGCCTGCCTGTAATAATCATTCGTGAACGGGTTCTGATGGTTGTTTACTTCTCGGTTCGGGCATTCTCTCTTGAAATGACCACGTTCTTTACACTTGAAGCAGGTAACTTTAGATTTGTCGAAACCTAACTTCTGATCTGGACCAGAAAGACTGCTTCTGCCTGTGATCTCCATAAAGCGTTGTGCCCTCCTAACCAGACTTGCCATGCACCATTTTATATCAATCAACTCAAGCTCTTCCGGGTCGATCTGATCGTAATCCTCTTTTGTCATATCCGGATTTCCGATCCTACCCACTACTAAACCTTCATACGCCTCTAAAACGAAAGCAAGTAATGCAATGTGTTGTTTTGCGGCTATTTCAGTAATTTCATTTCCATTCTTAATATTCACCGCAATGTTGCATTGCACCCCAGAAACATAAGCCTGATTGTTAGAACTTGTAGAGCTTTGAGGTGATGTCGGCTCTGGAGCTTTGAAGTTTGGCTCAAAGTTCATGAACGGTGAAGGCTTGCTTGATTGAGGAGTGTTTGTAGAAGCACTTGAGGTGTTATCAGCAGTAAAACCCGTCTGTATCTTCGGACTTTGATTGGTTGCAACAGGAGTGCTACCTTTGTAATACAGAGATACGTCTTGTTGCACATTTGCTGAGTTCATCTTCTTGATCTTCAACAATTCCAGCTCATGAGCTTCTATTTTCTCGATGAATGAACTGAGGTTCAAATTCATGAAATCAGAATTACTATTCAACATCATTAAATACGTGCCCCATTCATCGTAAGGTAATGCGTCAGACAACTTGTCGATCCACTCTTCGTTTGTCTTTGTAATCTCCAATCTTTTCATCTCTACCACAAGGTGGCAATAACGTTCAATCAACTGCTTCGTCGTTTCACCCTTCATTCCGGTAAAGATGTCAAACTCTTTCTTGATTAAGGCTTTCTTGCTTTTGATCATAGATACGCTGCCTTGGAACTTCAACTTTAAAGCTTGCCACATCGACTGCGAGTTGTCATCATGTTGCAATAACACAAGAATATCTTCTTTGATGGCCTGTTGGAGAATACTGGCCATCTTCTTCTCAGCCTTAAAATCATTCTGTTCAGTCTCTGTCAGACTTCCGATGCCTTTCTCTAAGCCCAATCCATCAACAGGTGGTACATACTTTTTCTCTATTTTCATCCAACATTCAAAATGGTTGGCTTGGACCCAATTCTTGAATCGACCTGACCATCCGACATACTCATCCAAGTTCATAAGCTTTGGCGGCTTCTGCATTGTTCCTAGCTCGTTTTCCATGTTGACATTTTGCACAATGCTTGCCGGACTTTGTGTTGCCGTCATGCCACTGCCCGCGAAAAGGTTGTAAAAATCTTGATTTTCCATTTTAAGTAACAATTTCTGAAAACTTTTACAACTTTTTGAAAAACAAGTGATTTTTACTGAAAAATTTTCTACATTGACTGAATTCCCAACGAGATAATACGTACGAAATGGACTTAATCCCCTCAAACCATGTTTTTACACTTAAAAGAATTTTCAAGCGAAATCTGTTTTTAGATTTGGAGCGAAATCACAGCTATAAATCTCAAGCAAAATCTGATGTTGAGAATTTGGAGCGGAATCAAACAGGTAATTCAGGCGGAATTACCCCTGGAGCGAAATCAAGGATATACCTCGAGCGGAACCACAAAAACTCAAGCGAAATCACTAAACCTCGAGCAGAATCACTGATTCCGCTTCAAATCCTCGAGCGGAATTAGAATATTATGCACAAACAATTGATTTCGCTTGAACTTCAAGCGGAATCACCAGAAACTTCGTTCGAGCGGAATCTAGTTCTAGTTCATTTTTAACCACTTTTAGGCTGTTTTTTAAACTGAAACTCTCAAGGGTTTGTTAAAAACCAATTTTACACAATATGTCCAAAGTTCAGTCCATTTTGTCCGTGGCAATGTCCAGAAACTCAAAAAATGTAGTAAAAAGGCTTTGATTCTGGTATTTTAGCTCATAACTGGCTCTGATACCAATTGTAGGACCGTTATTGACAGTCTACTGAGTCAATCAGAGAAGAAATACCACTGTTTATGTGGCGGAAACACACAAACGGCTCGAATCAAAGAGAATGGAGTAGAAAAGAATAGAATATCACTTTAAACGCAGTTTTTCATTAATCTTTCAAAGAAAATTTCGGCAGCAGTTCGGCTACACGTTGGACATTCCGTAACAAATGAAAAACTGACACAACTATATATAGGGGTGTTAATTCCGTTCCAAATGACATCGTGTCATTTCGGGCGGAATCAACAACATGTGATTTCGCTCCAAATGACACAATGTCATTTCAAGCGGAATCAACACATAAAAACATAAACTTTACAAACAGCCCCCTACACTATACAAAACTGACATATTAGACCCCTAGACCCTATACAAGCATGACTAAGACTAAGACGTAGGCTTTAGACATTCGTGCATCAACAAACTACTTATTTTTAACAATGTTTTGTCTTGTTAACTAGGTTAAACTTTTCTAGTTTAACTTAGTGAGTTCGGGGTAGTCATAACCCGTTTCATTTTTTTTAAGTCCCGTTAACTCGGACCTTTCATAAACATTCTCTCTTTTTTTTATTTAATATTAAGTTTAATTATTCAAATCCTAATATTTACCGGGTTAATTTTACCACTAACAGTATTTTACCCGTCTTTTAGTATTTATGGGGTTTGATTACCAAACCCGTTTTAGGGGTGTTACAAGTCTACCCCCCTCCCCCCCTTAAAGAGGTTTCGTCCTCGAAACCTTTTCTTACATAATTCATTGAGTTTAAACTCAATGCATTTAATCTGAGAAACCTTTTAAACATTACTTATACTTTAACCAATTGTTAGTATTACCAGAAAAGTATGGTAATATCTTTTTGGTTACTAATCGTCTACGTATCTCATACGACATAGTGCAACTTGAAATAACGTAATCTCGTTATTTCCACTAGTTTAGTTAACTTAGCGACATCCATCGTTTTCATATACTATCGAATTCTTTATGAATCCGCTATTTTGACCCGTTTAAAGGTCTTTAGTGAAATCTTTCACTTTTAGCAACAAATTCTTTTGTTTTCAAATTTATTCGTTCGGTTCAGTTACACAGAATCCACCGCTTACAAGCAAGCCGAATTTCTTGATTTGAATTGCTGACCTTAACCGGTCTCAGTAACTAGACTTATTAGTCCAGTTACTTTATACCGCTCATTTGGTTATAATGTGATTCTACTTCACATTACATTTCTTGACCGTGATCATGTCACATTATGTTTAATTTTATATCAACCTTTCATTTTCGAAAATATCACTTTTTGAATATATCGTCTTGCGCCTATCAGTGTCAAGACTTGTATCTTTCATGCTTACTATTTAAATTCCTATCAGAATTTATATTTGTAAAAACGTTATTTCTTACTAAAACCGAAGTTTTAGTTTAGGATCTTCTCTTTAACTTTTGTCAATTATCCATACCAGGATATTGACAGTCCATAATTTATTCTTTTACAATCTTAGTTTTATGCGGGGATTCTCAACTGATCCCCTCGCTTTGTCTAATTAACCCGTAGGTTTTATCACTTAGTCTCGTGGGGTATTTCATTAGACTTTCGCCTCTTTAAGGTGAGGTCCTTATAATCTATTTCTTTCTAGTCATGACCCGTGGGTCGTTTCAGTCTCGTAAACCTTTCCATTGTTTGTAGCCCTAAAGGTTAGGTTGATCCCGTAGATCTTTTCTTACTCATGTCATTCTTAAAATACATGTTTGGTGTCAAGGCATCCTGTTTTTTTTAAATCATTTATTTTCGCCTTGGTATTTTCTTTGACCTTGACCGCAGTCTAAGGCTACATTCGTTTTCTTTCGGACAAAATTTCTGACTTTATGACTTCTCACGTCATTTAGGCGTCGGTTTATCTTATGCTCACCATTATCCAGTTTACATACATTCGTATTTGATTATGTCCCATTACCGGGCTCATTATTCTTTTGCTTTTAACGCTACCATTATCCCGCTTGCGTTTACTCATGCCGTCTGGCATGATATTATATTCGACCCGTTCAACTTTAAAATAGTTGAACATAATTTATTTAAAATTTCAATTTACATTATTTTGTTGTCTTTTAGTTATGACTCAAAACCCGAGTCTTTTCACTTTCCATCCGAGTTCCCATTTCCCAGTCTACGCATCTGTTTAATCCTTACCCGTCAACCGGGTGTTTTACCGAAGTCGTCATTATTGCAACCCATCCGGTATGCATTAAGACTTCGCTTTACTTTTATATTCCGACTTTGTCTTCAAGTTTGACATTTTACTAAAATGGCCCGTTAAGAGACATATTTGCATTCTCCGGGTTCGAGTGTAAATACACCCCCTCCCATTGCATATCTTAATCGTTTTACATGTTTGGATTCTCCGGGTTCGAGTGTAAGTACACTCCCTCCTAATGCATATCTTAATCATTTTACATGTTTGGATTCTCCGGGTTCGAGTGCAAGTACACTCCCTCCCAATGCATATCTTAATCATTTTACATTAATCTTTGTCCCTTCACTCGGGCTCATTATCCTAATGTAATACGCTTCCGTCACTCGGCTGTGCGTTTACATTATTATCAAATATTTTGCTCGTTTGATTCATTTGGGTACTTTTAAATTTGTCCCATTTACCCCGTCCTTGCTACATCGGATGTAAGTATGTCCATCATAAAAAGTTCATGGCACCACGTGCTCACCACTTACTTGGCTAGAGTAAGCGATCAATACCTGGTATACATGACCTTTTTATAATTTTCACATTACACCCCATGTAAGTAATGCCTCTATTTGTTTTTCTTGGAAACAATATCCCGGATAGATTTTCTATTCGGGGTTTTCCAAGTTTTTAATCTACATATGCAACTCTCAATCTCTACGTACTTGTTTCATATTACTATTTGTGCAATTAAATTTAAAATGTGCACCTGGTAATGCTTGCCATAACGGGCTTCTCTTGCCATTAGCCTTGTTCGCGATCGTTACGCGATTTAGGTCCTTAATGAGCATTTTCTACTTGTCGTACTTTGGACCGTTCCTCCGTCAAGTCCGCAATTTGTTAAACTCCCGATATCTTTAGATGCGAGTGTCCTTCAACTAAAACATTTACAAGAGTTAATAATATCAACTTCAATAATCGCCCGTGTTATAATGCAAGGCTTTTTCTACTATACGCGTCAACGCACGTATTTTCGTCAACTATATCAATCATTTTAATTAGGGTAACGTGTATTACACGATAACCCTATGTGTTGTATGCAACACTTTAACACGCTAAATCATTAACATACATGTACTTACCGGATTTTCGATCAATGCTCGAACCGAACACACTTTACTCTTTAACCATGAGCTCTGATACCAACTTGTAAGACCCTTAGTCCATTTAAACGATTTTCAGATAAATTTCGAGTATAAATATTTAATTATGTTTACACATACATTACAAAATATGCATTGCTTAAAAACTTTAAGAAATAACACAATTCAACATTTCATAAAACATTTGTCGTTTTTTTAAAGAAAAACGTGACGACGAATCATTTCGCGGAAGCTTGAATCTTGATTGTGTTTGGTTCTTTATCGAGCTTGATCGTCCACCGGCACCGCATATTTGAACCTACATTTCATTCAAACGATTAGAAATCAAAGCGTTTGAACAAAATAATTAGACACAAGAAATTATTATTATTATTATTATTATTATTATTATTATTATTATTATTATTATTATTATTATTATTATTATTATTATTATTATTATTATTTATTTTTTCAGCCTCTTCACCCGGCCGGGTCGGGTTAACCACCCGGCCGTGTCAGCTAACCATATGTTTTTCACAGAACCTTCACCCGGTCGTGTCAGCTCACCACCCAGACGTGTCAGCTCTGTACTTTTCCCAGCCATTAGTTCTTACCGAAACGGACATAACTCTCTCATTTTTTATCCGTTTTGCGTCACGTTTCTTCCTACGTGACCGTAATTTAATTCTCTATCTCATGAAGTTAAAATCCAACATCCGGATTAACAAAATATCAGACTTTTAAGTCTCCGGCTTATTACCCTCTTTACCAAATTATGACCCATTCGTGTATTTATCAAACAAACATGTTTGTTTGACTCCAATTTCTCATAAACTCTATAAAGTCATTGTTATCTATCATAAGAGATTCAAAATCCCGGGTTTACATATATTCTTAAACCCGTTTTTACTTAAATGCTTATTTTGACCCGTTAAGGGTATTTAAGCATTCATCCGTATAATTCATACTCCTTCGCTTTTAGTATTTTGTTTCCACATTATTTATCAATTGATCTTCCACCACAACTATAATTGAGGTGGATTTAATGTGTCGATCATTATATTCCGAGTTTGACCCCTCGAATCGTTATTTTACGGCAAGACTCAAATAGAGCCATTTGACTAACGTATTACATCTTTCAACTTCTATACTTATTCTAAGTATTTATCTAATCACGAAACTCGTTTCCAAACAACCTTTAAGGGTTGTTTGTTCAATTTAGCCTACAAGGGCGTTTTGGTCAATTTTGGTCCTTCTTTTACGACGAAGGACTTTTAGATACTTGTTTGACCCAAAAATCCGGTCTTTTAACTATAACCTTGTTTAGAAACCATTATGTTTCTAAAACACTGCAATTATAACTTGAATTATTCGGTTTATCTTTTAGATAACCAAATATCCAATTTGACCTTGTTTAACTCTTAGAGAACCTCAAGTTCTACATGATGAGTTGAATCATTACACAAACCTGGCTCGGATCAATATATTAACCCGTTACGATACCTTGCCTTAGTGGCCGCTAGGTAATAGTGATGTAAACATCCATGTGCTATTTATTCCTAAAATCACACAACTCGACAAACCATAAGTCAATATTATCAAAGGGTGATATATTTTCACCTTTTGACCTGTTTGGTCTAAATGACCATGAATCTTTATGAAATGATATTTATTACCATCTTATCTATACGACTCGCTCCGGTTTACACCGTATAGTCGTTTTACTTATAAATCATTTATTGGTTCTTTTGACCCATTATAGCTTACGCTATAAAGTGTCTTTCACAAAATAACGGTTATTATCAACAAGTGACCAAAATACCATTTTACCCTTATTATTTGCATTGGTTTACCTTATAAGGTAATCATAAAAAAAATCGATATCTTTTAGCCATTTCATGACTAAAAAAATCGCATTAGCTCTTTTTAATCATTAAACATGGTTTATGAACATTGTCTTTTATTCCGAACCGCACATGTCGTGTCGGAACATCATAATTCAAACAAGACTCTATATTCTTCATGACCTATAAAACCATTAGGTATTACGTAAAAAAGGTGTAAGCTTTACTTACCTCGCATCCAAGCAATGATTTCTTTTCGTACTTGCTCCGTTTGACCCGCTTCCTCCCAAGCCTCCATCTAGCTTGTCAAGAGTCAAACTATCATCATAATTCGTAAGACGGTTAGTTTAGTCACTATTAGCTACGACTATTCCGTCTTACTAATTTTATGTCGAATCTACGGTTTAACTTTCTAAAAGTTAACTACCGTTATTCTTATGACAAGAACCATTTAAATTAAATCAACATCATGATTAGAACTCATATTACCCCATATCATACGGGATAAATCGAGTTTGGCAATCATGCGTTTCATTCACAATTTTAACATATGAATATTCGTTTAGGCATTTTAACAAACACCTTGTGGGCATATTCTATAAAATTAACAATCAATTTTCATAACTAGTTATTTGCCCAAGTTTTAACATCATTCACAAGTTCTTATGTCTAGCATGCATAACCACACCTAGACTTACTTCATGGAAATCGAATAACACCAAATTGATGATCATAAATCTAGTGTTCATCATCTTCCCACAAAACCCATTTAGCACTTACATAGATGATTATAAATTTCATATTTTATATCATCAATTCACCATGTTTCTCAATCATAATTCGTTCCTAAGCATGGATTCAACATAGTATCATCCATACATTCAATATTCTAGCAATAATTTCGTTTTTAAGTTTTTATCAAAAATTCGAGATGAAACCGAATGAAGAAATTCGACATACCTTGTGATCCCCATGCTTAGGTGATCACGAATTCGTGTTCATGCATCGATTTGGGGCTGTAATCAACCTTCAATTTGATGAATTGGATTGAGTTAGGGTTTTGGCTCCTTGGAGCCCTTCTCCTGGTCGCACACGAACACAATGGGTGTGTGTGTTTTGTTTTTTATTTTAATTAATTAACCTTTTAGGTTATCCCACCTTTGGCCCCTCAAGTTTTGTTAATTAGTAAGTAGGCTACAACCTA
The DNA here is from genome assembly GCF_002127325.2 of Helianthus annuus. Lineage (NCBI taxonomy): Eukaryota > Viridiplantae > Streptophyta > Magnoliopsida > Asterales > Asteraceae > Helianthus > Helianthus annuus. The sequence continues at coordinate 62,822,495 of NC_035446.2, forward strand.
CTTATTTTTAACAATGTTTTGTCTTGTTAACCAGGTTAAACTTTTCTAGTTTAACCTAGTGAGTTCGGGGTAGTCATAACACGTTTCATTTTTTTTAAGTCCCTTAACTCGGACCTTTCATAAACTTTATTTCCTCAAAACGTTTATTCTCTCTTTTTTTTATTTAATATTAAGTTTAATTATTTAAATCCTAATATTTACCGGGTTAATTTTACCACTAACAGTATTTTACCCGTCTTTTAGTATTTATGGGGTTTGATTAACAAACCCGTTTTCGGGGTGTTACATAACCAAATTGCAATTCACCCAGATGACCAACACAAGACCACCTTCACATGTCCGTATGGCACTTTTGCTTTTCGGCGAATGCCATTCGGATTGTGTAATGGCCCGACCAATTTTCAACGTTGTATGATGAGTATTTTTTTGGACATGGTCGGGGATTCACTTGAAGTGTTTATGGATGACTTTTCCATTTTTGGCCCAACTTTTGAATCTTGTGTTGACTAGTTAGAAAAAGTTTTAGAAAGATGCGTTGAGATAAATTTGGTGCTGATGTGTGTAAAATGCAACATATAAATTACATCAAATGAGGCATAAAACTAACCCTTTTTAAGTACTAATGTTAGAAAAAGTGTGTTTTTGTCTTCCTTTTGTATTTTCAGGATTAAATGAGCTTAAATTAACAAAAGAAGCAAAAAAGACAGCTAAATCTAACATAAATACAAGAAAAGGAACAAAAGTGGACTACCCGGCCCCTCGACAGCATCCTCCCAAGCAAAACAAGGAAGAAAGAAGGCTGAACACGCCCCGTGCTCAGCGAGCACGGGGCCGTGCCCAAGAAGCAGCAGAAAAGACAAACCTATAGAAGCTTCTATTGCTCACCACGGGGCCGTGCCCAGTGAACACGGGGGCGTGCCCAAAGTACTGCAGGCGCATTAATTGTAATTGCGAATTACAATTAATGAAGAAATATAGTGTCAGACAGGCACGGGGCCTTGCCCAGCGGACACGGGGCCGTGCCCAGGCCTCTGTTCAGCCTATAAATAGGAGTGCTTGGATTCATTGCAACTCATCCCTTGGCACACCACCTCTCTCACACTTCATCCACCACCCACCACCATCACAACACCATCATCCACCACCACCATCCATTGTCCATCATAGAGTGTGTGAGTCGTCTCGGGATCCAAGATTGATCGTAAGAGTTCTTGACAATCAAGGCCATGTTTGCCTAAGTCTCTTACATCACTTGGTGAAGACAAGTGTTTAGTATAATATTTTTTATTTTTAATCTTTTGCACTTCTTAATTGGTTTTGTATTAATGACTTTAATAACTAGTTTCTTATGGTGAAGGTGATTCTTCCTTATCGTTTGTCCGTGGTGTCTTGGCATTATTTTACTGTCTATATAAAATAAAAGATTTTCACCATTCATATCTCCACGGTCTATATGGAGGTATGTTGGCTACCTGGTCGGGGGTTAAGGGAACGGTTTCGTAAGGGTCTTGCCCTTGTTCAGCGTTTAGAGGTCCTGCAAGGGACCTGGGTCAAATTTAGTAGGATCTCCTTCAATACCCAAAGGTATTGGATGGCGGGGATCCAAACTCTTTGACCCCCTCATAAGTAAACTACTATTAATACTATAACCCGGCTATTTAGGACTGTATCCCTGCTGACTCAGACTACTTAGTCGAGGGTAACGTCACCTCCAAAAGAGGGGCCTACAATAATTTGCATTAATAACTTAATTAATTATCTTTCAATAATCCAACCCTTTAGGATTGTATCCTTGCTGACTCAAACTACTGGGTTGAGGGTAACGTCGCCTTCAAAAGAGGGGCCTACTACAATAACTAAGATAATCTCTTAAACAAGTGCAAAAGTGCGAAAATAATCAAAGGTTATACTAACACACGAGTCGGATCCAAGTGATTCATCTTGTCTATCTGTTTTTATTTTTATTTTATTTTTCAGCATTTAGTTAGTTTTATTTTCTTAGTTTAAAAATCTTTTTCTAACATTTTGATTTGAGTAGACGTTGAGGATAAACCGGTACTAAAAGCTCTTGTGTCCTTGGACGACCTCGGTATCTTACCAACACTATACTACGTCCACGATGGGTGCACTTGCCCATATGTGTGTTTAGTGTTAGTAAATATCGTGTTTTATAAATTTAAAACTTGACTAAAAAGTGTAAAAAGGGCTTAAAATATATATCTAAAATATATTACACTACACACGTATCAAGTTTTTGGCGCCGTTGCCGGGGACACAAGGATTTTAAGAAAGCTTAAAATCGATGGCCTAATCAGTTTTTCAAAACCTTTTCAAAACGCGCGCACATTTTTCTGCATTTTAGTTTAGTTTGAATTTATAGTAGCCTGAACACGGGGCCGTGCTCACTGAACACGCCCCCGTGCTGCATATTTTTAGTTAGATACCCAGATACAGAGTCTGAACACGGGGCCGTGCTCACTGAACACGCCCCCGTGTCCAACGAGACCAGTAACTTTAATTAAAACGCCCAGATACAGATCCTGAACACGGGGCCGTGTCCAGCCTCTGTTTCCGTCTTTATTTTTGTTTTCTGGTCTCGAGACTCAGTTGTGGTCTGTTGAGTGATTCTTATGGATCAATACTCAGGAGGCTACAACTACACCTATGAGGAGGATGATTATATGAGAAACTATTGCACTAATTGTGGTAACCCACACTCGGTACAATATTGTAACTTATTTCAACCATCCGCTTCATACAACCATTATGAGGAGCCCAGGTACGAGCCATCGACTTCATACACATCCTATGAAGACCCAAGGTATGAACCTCCTCCCTCATACTTATATTTTGATGAACCAAGGTATGAGCCTTCATACTCATACTTTGAAGAGTCAAGATATGAGCCCCCACCTTCATACGCTTATTATGAGGAATCATAGCATGAACAACCCACCTCATATGAGTACTATGAAGAACAAAATTACTACCCTTATCCATCATATGCTTACAATGAAGACAATGGTGTGAACCATCTACTTCATATGGGTACTATGAGGGACCAAGGATCGAACAACCGGATTCAAGCTATGAGGATCCCGATCCTTACTCTATCACCGACATATCCGATAGTATAATAGAAAACCTTAAATTTATCGAAAGATGCATAAAAGAATCTCGTGCAAGGGTAGAGGAGTCCCGCGCGAGAGAAGAATTAAAAAAGGAAGAAACGATAATTGAGGAGTTAAAAATGGAAGAACAAATAAGTGAAAAACCGACACATGAGCTAAACAACGAAAAAGGTGAGGCCGATAACGTTAGAATTTAAGAAGAGTCTAATTTTGAAGAAATTAATCTCTTGTCACCTTCTTTTGAAAATCATTGTTTAGTAACCACTCATGCTAAGTTTTTAAAAGAGTTAAACACTAACACTAAAATTGAAGAAATGGTTAGTGTTAAGTTAACTAATGATCAAACTTCACTAATAAAAGAAGATCCTTTTGAAATTAACATTACACCGGTTCCATGTTTTTTTCAAAATTCATTTATTAGTAATGTCACCATTGATAAAGATCTTTATGTTAACATAATGCCTAACTACATTTTTGATTTTTCTCCACTTCAAATACCCATTTTTCTATCTAATCGGAAAGTAATAAAATCAATCGGTGTGGTTGAGTATGTCTTGGTTCAAACAAATCAATTGGTTATTCCAACCGACTTCGTCATCCTCGATGACGCTCCTCTAGTCTTGGGAAAACCTTTTGTAAAAACTCATGAAGCTTTGAAAAACCGGAAGTTTAATAATCTACCTCTTCAGTTATGGGCATTCAAAAGGAGCATAGATCTTGAGCGTTCAATGAAATATCCTTTTGGAAATAATGACCCCCTAATTGAAGATGAAGATGAGCCACCCGATACAAGTGAAGAAGTTGACCACTTTGTTGAAGAAGAGGTCGCCATACAACAAACCTTTAAAGTTCTTGACCTAGATGAGCCACAAAATAAGGTGTCTCCTAAAGACCCACCCATTGAGCTCAAAGAACTCCCGAAAGGTTTGGAATATGCTTCTCTAGACAAAGATGGTAATTTACCTGTAATTATTTCATCTAAATTAAGTAGCGTAGAAAAAGAAAAATTAATCAATCTTCTTAGAAAACACAAAAATGCGATCGCTTGGAAGCTTGTAGATATCAAAGGAATAAGTCCTTCCATGTGCACGCACAAAATTTTAATGAACGATGACTACAAAACAGTAATACAACCACAACGTAGAGTAAATCCCAATGTGCAAGAAGTGGTTAAAAATGAGGTCATCAAACTACTTGACGCCGGACTAATCTATCCTATCTCCGATAGTCCATGGGTAAGTCCCGTCCAAGTAGTCCCGAAGAAAGGAGGTATGACGGTAATAACTAATGAAAAGAATGAATTAATACCAACAAGAACCGTCACAGGATGGAGAGTTTGTATAGACTATAGACGATTAAATGAAGCAACGAGGAATGATCACTTTCCTTTGCCCTTCATTGATCAAATGTTAGAACGACTATCCGGTCATAAATTTTACTATTTCTTGGATGATTTTTCAGGTTATTTTCAAATTCCAATAGCACCTGAAGACCAAGAAAAGACAACTTTCACATGCCCCTATGGATCTTTTGCCTATCGACGCATGCCATTCGGTCTATGTAATGCGCCTGCAACATTTCAACGTTGTATGGTGGCCATTTTCCATGACATGATAGAAAAGACAACGGAAGTCTTCATGGACGACTTTTCTATCTTTGGAGATTCATATGACCAATGCCTCGATAACCTTGAACGAATGCTATCCCGATCTGAGGAAACTAACCTCACCCTTAACTGGGAAAAATGCCATTTCATGGTAACAGAGGGAATAGTACTCGGTCACAAAATCTCGAGCGAATGAATGGAAGTTGATCGAGCAAAAGTAGACACTATTTCTCGATTACCTCCACCCTCCTCCGTTAGAGCAATCAGAAGTTTCCTAGGACATGCCGGATTTTATAGAAGGTTTATCAAGGACTTTTCAAAAATTTCAAGGCCTCTAACAAAATTACTTGAAAAAGATGCACCTTTCATCTTTGACAAGGATTGCAATCAAGCATTTCTAACCCTCAAGGAAATGCTAGTCAATGCACCTATCATGATAGCCCCTGATTGGAAATTTCCTTTTGAAATCATGTGTGATGCAAGTGACTTTGCTGTTGGAGCAGTCTTGGGACAAAGAAAAGAAAAGCATTTCCACCCAATTTATTTTGCTAGTAAAACACTTAATGATGCACAAGAAAATTACACAACTACGGAAAAAGAGTTACTAGCTGTGGTATTTGCTTTTGATAAATTCTGTTCTTACCTTGTTCTTTCTAAAAATGGAGTCTATACAGATCATGCAGCTATCCGATACCTCTTCAAGAAACAAGATGCAAAACCACGTTTGATCAGATGGATTCTACTCCTCCAAGAATTTGATATTGAAATCAAAGACAAAAGAGGAGCAGAAAACACTGCTGCAGATCATCTTTCACGCTTAGAAGACCCAGCTTTGGAGGCAACCAGGGACGAACAGATCAACGAAAAATTTCCAACAGAATCCTTGGAAATGGTGGAAAGCAGACAAGAACCATGGTATGCCAACTACGCTAATTACTTAGCTAGCGGTATAGTCACCAAAGGATGGCCACATCATCAAAGAAAGAAGTTCTTTGCCGATGTAAAGCATTACTTTTGGGAATACCCTTATCTTTTCAAAATGTGTGCTGACCAACTCATCCGAAGGTGTGTCCATGGTGGCGAAGCACGAAGAATTCTCCGCCATTGTCATGAAGGTCCATATGGAGGACATCATGGTGCCGCTAGTACCGCACGAAAGGTATTTGATTCAGGATTCTATTGGCCAACCATTTACAAAGATGCGCAAGATCTTGTAAAGACATGTGATGCTTGCCAAAGATCAGGTAATATTTCTTCCAAAAATGAAATGCCTCAGAATGGCATTCTCGTTTGTGAAATTTTTGATGTGTGGGGACTCGATTTCATGGGGCCTTTTCCACCATCAAAAGGAAACAAATATATACTTGTGGCGGTTGATTACTTGTCTAAATGGGCCGAGGCTGAGGCTCTTCCAACAAACGATGGAAGAGTAGTGGTAAGATTTCTGAAAAAGTTTATTCTCTCGTTTTGGAACACCCAAAGCATTAATAAGTGATAGAAGTACCCATTTTTGTAATCACCAACTCGAAAAAATATTAACAAGATATGGGGTCTATCACCGGGTCTCAACAGCATATCACCCTCAAACGAATGGACAAGCCGAAGTGACTAACAGAGGTTTAAAACGAATACTTGAAAAACCATAGGATTAAATAAAAAGGAATGGGCTGATAAACTAGATGATGCTTTATGGGCCTTTCGACCTGCTTATAAAACCACTATAGGCACAACCCCGTATAAGCTCGTCTATGGAAAAAGTTGTCATTTGCCAGTAGAAATAGCTCACAAAGCCTACTGGGCAATAAAAAAATGTAAACCTAGACTTAGAAACTGCAGGTAAAAATCGATTTTGTCAAATAAATGAATTAGACGAACTAAGGAATTTTGCATACTCTAACTCTAAAATTTATAAGGAAAATGAAAAATTTACATGACAAATATATTAAACCTAATGAATTTCAACTAGGAGACCAAGTTCTGTTGTTTAATTCTCGACTTCGATTATTTCCGGGTAAACTAAAATCTATGTGGTCAGGACCTTTTTCCATCACCCATATTTTTCCTCACGGTGCAGTAGAAATTAAAGCTCGAAATGGGATTCCATTCAAAGTCAATGGCCAACAGCTAAAACTCTATCGAGGATCCATTGAGGATGAGCAAGAAGAGATCTTGCTTCAAACGGTCAATGAATAAAAAGCACCCACATCATACCTGGTATGTTACGAACAAGTGAGTATACATCGAAATTGGTAAGTCTTCTAACCATGTTTTCGGGAAAAACGGGCACTCACACGAGCACACATAAAAAAATTAAAATTTTGCTCGGCACGGGGCCGTGTCCGCTGGACACGGGGCCGTGTCGGCGCAACTGTCGGGATAAAACCCTCTTTTCATAAGTTACATCATTCCGCACGCCCCGTTTCCCCGAAAAAGCTCTGGTCCGAGGCGATTTTCTGCAGATTTTCGACGTTACCTCTAGATCTAACAACATCAAGATGTCGAAGTTCACAAGATTTAACGCGAACGAGCTCGATGCTAGGGCAAGATACGAGATACTTCAAACTAGGCCCGAAGAATACCCAAGGCAAGCGTGCACAGACCTATTAACCTTGGTGAACCAGCTCGACCGATTCAACAACCTTGTTACCGGACCACTAAGGGTTGCCTTGACCACTCGACTCCGTTCGGTACATCAATGCACCATGGAATTCTACAGTACTTTCACCTTCACTTCAAGGTGTGACCCGTGTGACAATGAGGGGGTTGCATTTCGATGTGGTGGGACAATGTACTCGATCTCTATGGCGTAATTCGGGGCAATAGTGGGACTATATACGGAAGAAGATTCGGGAAATGAGGAAAACACCGGGGGATTACGAGATCTGGATGAAAATGAGCGCCAAGCCGCATGGGCCCAAATTGGTGAAGGACACTACAACCCCAGCAGCACAAAGAGTACTAAGTTGAGGGATCCGCTTTATCGCTACATTCATAGGCTCCTCACTTACTCTCTTAGCCAAAGACATGACAGTAGCGGGGTTGTTGGATTAAAAGATTTGGTAGTCCTTCACTGCATCCACAACCGGAGGGCCCTCGATGTTCCATATCTTCTACTTCGAAACATGCATCTGAACCGTCTTGCTCGTGCACCAACCCCTATCTTCTTTGGAGGTTGGGTGTACCGCCTCTTCAAGCACTTCACGCACATTCCTAGGTCCTTTGAAAGGAGCCCATGGTTGGGACGAGTTGATATACACATCTGCCGCGCCATGAACCTAATTTATGAGGCGGAAGACGGATCAGTGAGCTTTCAAAGGATGCAAGGCTATGCATGGAAACCACAGGAGGCGCTAGTCCTTCACGCTCCACCTCCCCACTATCAGTATCAACCCCATGGTGATCCGGGGCAATCCTCCTCCCAAGGAGGCGGTTTTCCTAACCTACAAAGTTTACATGATCTTTTGCAGGAAAACCTCATATGCACCAGGAACACCTACAACCTTGCCAACAATACATACCATCGGGTCGGAGCTATCGAGCGAAACATCAACGATATCCAAGACGACATCGGAAGCATCCGAGAGTATATGGCGGATCATGGGGACGGAGGTGATGACAGTGAAGAGGATATGGACTATGAGGTTGAAGGAGCAGGAGCGGGTTGATGACGAGCCCACAGGTTAAGGTCCCTTTTTATCTATCAAAACAATTTCCGGCCTGCGTGCCGAGTGTTAGACAATTTACTTTCCTTAACTTCTTTTTACTTTCTGCTTTATTTTTCTTTTACTTTATGGTTTGGATGATTAACTATTATAATTTAGGATGTTTGGTATTGCTTGGTATGGTATTTAGTGGTAAAACAGGTACAATTGAGGCTTAGAGTGCTAATCATTAGCACTAATAAAGCCAGGACAGGAAAACCGGAAGAAGAAACCTGTTTTTCAGCCTTGCAGACTGTCCACACGGGGTCATGTCCAGCCGACACGCCCCCGTGCACATCGCCCAGACCTGCTGTTTGGCAAATTTCTGGAGATCTTTAGTCAGACACGGGGTCGTGCCCATCGAACACGCCCCCGTGTTCAACTTCTGTAAGTTCTCGATATTGGCACCAGAACACGGAGCCATGTCTACTCAACACGGGGCCGTGTCTAGACTGCCAGTAACATAAACATTTTGCTTTTAACACCATTTTGCACATTCAATCAACCTAAAAATTTATTTTTGGGACACATTGAGGACAATGTGTAATTTAAGTGTGGGTGGATGCTAAAACCTTGAATTTTGCAAGTCCTAATAACAAGCCTTACACAAAACTCTATTGGAACCGCTAATCACCCCAAATTTTTTTTCAAAAAAATTTGCATTTTTTTTTCTACTTGTCTAAGTTTAAGTTGGGAATTTTAAGACTAACAAGGTTATATTTTTATAAGTTTACAACCGATAGCGTCGTGATAAAAAGAACCAACATAAGAAAATTATGAAACGGCATGACAAGCTTAGTTAAAATTTGATTATATATACTTGATCACATAAAAAACCCATTCCCACAAAAGTGAGTTTTGAGCCTTTATTGAGCATACAAATATACATCTTTACGCTAAATGCTCATTTTTCGTTTCTTGTGTGAATAGCCGCTTGGTTCTTACGACTCTAGAACTTGCCACGACAATTCATTCCCGGTCCTTACCAACTTAAACCCAAGTAAGTAAATGATGGAGGCATTAGGACTAACCCTTTTTCTTTCAACACCATTATTTTTATTTTTCTTTTCACCTACCCAAAAATTCCCCCTAGTTAGCCCCTTTGAGCCTAAACCTTTTCATTTCTTAACCCAAAACCCTTTTTACCCACCAAAAAACCCTTTTTATTTTTACCTTTTATTTTAGTAACAAGCTCGGTCTTCGTGTGACAAAATATATATATATATATATATATATATATATATATATATATATATATATTTTACAATGAAGTTAGAAATAAACAAACAAAGCTCCTCAAACAAAAGCTTGTTTGAATAAATACTTCATTAAAAATAAAAAGTCACAAAAACAAAATGTTTTACGGAAACCGACGCTTTTTACGCTTTTCGCCCTTTTCTACTAACCACTAACCCAACCACCCACCTTTAGCCTAAGCCTAACCCATCACCCAAAAAGTCCTCTTGATATTTACAAAGGTATAAAGTTAAAAAGGAGGAGGATTGATAGATTGGCAAGCTTATGGTAGGAATAAGTTCCATGCCGCTCTCGAGTGATTCACTAAAAATACACCTTCGGCCGAGTGTGAGTGATTTCCCCCGTGAGGTATGTGAACTTGTATATAAATTGAATTTTAGAAAGGTATGTTATGCCTTAATAAGTAATTCATCTTATGAAAAGTTTTTAATAAATCATGACGAATAGGATTGTAAATAAGTAAAAATAAAACCTAAACAATCTTGGAAAATCCCGACACTCTATGACAAGCCCAAAACCTTCTCTTCTACCCATTCCATTTGGGAGTGTAAGCCACACATTAAAGAGTTTTGCTTGAGTACAAGCAAAAATTCAAGTGTGGGGATATTTGATGTGTCTAAAATGCAACATATAAATTACATCAAATGAGGCATAAAACTAACCCTTGTTAAGTACTAATGTTAGAAAAAGTGTGTTTTTGTCTTCCTTTTGTATTTTCAGGATTAAATGAGCTCAAATTAACAAAAGAAGCAAAAAGACAGCTAAATCTAACATAAATACAAGAAAAGGAACAAAAGTGGACAGCCCGACCCCTCGACAGCATCCTCCCAAGCAAAACAAGGAAGACAGAAGGCTGAACACGCCCCGTGCTCAGCGAGCACGGGGCCGTGCCCAAGAAGCAGCAGAAAAGACAAACCTATAGAAGCTTCTATTGCTCACCACGGGGCCGTGCCCAGTGAACACGGGGGGCGTGCCCAAAGTACTGCAGGCGCATTAATTGTAATTGCGAATTACAATTAATGAAGAGAGATGATGTCAGACAGGCACGGGGCCGTGCCCAGCGGACACGGGGCCATGCCCAGGCCTCTGTTCAGCCTATAAATAGGAGTGCTTGGATTCATTGCAACTCATCCCTTGGCACACCACCTCTCTCACACTTCATCCACCACCCACCACCATCACAACACCATCATCCACCACCATCATCCATTGTCCATCATAGAGTGTGTGAGTCGTCTCGGGATCCAAGATTGATCGTAAGAGTTCTTGACAATCAAGGCCATGTTTGCCTAAGTCTCTTACATCACTTGGTGAAGACAAGTGTTTAGTATAATACTTTTTATTTTTAATCTTTTGCACTTCTTAATTAGTTTTGTATTAATGACTTTAATAACTAGTTTCTTATGTTGAAGGTGATTCTTCCTTATCGTTTATCCGTGGTGTCTTGGCATTATTTTACTGTCTATATAAAATAAAAGATTTTCACCATTCATATCTCCACGGTCTATATGGAGGTATGTTGGCTACCTGGTCGGGGGTTAAGGGAATGGTTTGGTAAGGGTCTTGCCCTTGTTCAGCGTTTAGAGGTCCTGCAAGGGACCTGGGTCAAATTTAGTAGGATCTCCTTCAATACCCAAAGGTATTGGATGGCGGGGATCCAAACTCTTTGACCCCCTCATAAGTAAACTACTATTAATACTATAACCCGGCTATTTAGGACTGTATCCCTGCTAACTCAGACTATTTAGTCGAGGGTAACGTCACCTCCACAAGAGGGGTCTACCATAATTTGCATTAATAACTTAATTAATTATCTTTCAATAATTCAACCCTTTAGGATTGTATCCTTGCTGACTCAAACTACTGGGTTGAGGGTAACGTCGCCTTCAAAAGAGGGGCCTACTACAATAACTAAGATAATCTCTTAAACAAGTGCAAAAGTGCGAAAATAATCAAAGGTTATACTAACACACGAGTCAGATCCAAGTGATTCATCTTGTCTATCTGTTTTTATTTTTATTTTATTTTTCAGCATTTAGTTAGTTTTATTTTCTTAGTTTAAAAATCTTTTTCTAACATTTTGATTTGATTAGACGTTGAGGATAAACCGGTACTAAAAGTTCTTGTGTCCTTGGACGACCTCGGTATCTTACCAACACTATACTACGTCCACGATGGGTGCACTTGCCCATATGTGTGTTTAGTGTTAGTAAATATCGTGTTTTATAAATTTAAAACTTGGCTAAAAAGTGTAAAAAGGGCTTAAAATATATATCTAAAATATATTACACTACACACGCATCAGTGCTAAGTTTGGATAAAAGTCATTTCATGGTATAAGAGGGTATTGTGTTGGGCCATGTGATTTTTTATAGCGGGATGGAGGTGGACAATGCAAAAATAAGGGTAATTTCATCTTTGCCTCCACCGAAAAATGTTAAAGGGGTAAGGTCGTTTTTGGGACATGCGGGTTTTTATCGAAGATTTATTAAAGGTTTTACTGTAATTACTAAACCTTTATGTAATTTGTTGTTAAAAGATGTCCCATTTGATTTTACTAATGAATTTTTGCAAGCCTTTAATGTTTTGAAGGAACAGTTGGTGAAAGCTCCTATCTTGCAACCACCGGATTGGACGAAGCCGTTTGAGATTATGTGTGATGCTAGTGATAGCACTGTTGGAGCAGTTTTAGGTCAAAGGGTTGATAAGAAGTCGGTGGTGATCTATTATGTAAGTAAGACACTATCCAAGGCACAACTTAATTACACCCCCACGGAGAAGGAATTGCTTGCGGTGATGTATGCCTTGGATAAGTTTTGGTCTCACATTTGGGGGAGCAAGGTGATAGTGTATTCGGATCATAGTGCGGTTCGTTATTTGATGAAAAAGAAGGATGTGAAGCCTCAATTGATTCGTTGGGTGTTGCTTTTGCAAGAGTTTGACTTCAAAATTCAGATAAGAAACCTTGGGAAAATGTAGTGGCAGATCATTTATCCCTGTAGGACCGTTCCGATGACCTTAAACGTCAGTAGAAGTAGTTCATCTCAGTTTACAAAGGCGGAAACAAAGTAAACTAAGTCAAAACAGCTTGTTCCTTCCAATTTCTCTTTCTATTACTGATTGCGAGTCTTTACAATGATTCTGATACAAATCCGACAACACCTTGACTCACAAACACACACATACGTTCTGCTGACCGTTTGAACTGAACAACTATTTATAGACAACCACCCTTCCGTTTGAATGGTGTTCAAACGACCAGGATTGTTCAAACGGTCAGGGTTCAAACGGCTAGCATGCTTCAAACGGCCAGAACCATTTCAAACGGCCAAGCATTCTAAAACCTATACAAACCCTAATTTAATCTGTTTATGCACCCGTTTAACCTATCTAGACACAAGACTCAATAAGACGTAGTCAGCAGACATTTCGTGCACCAACAGACTCCCCCTTGGATGTTGACGTAGTCTTCAGCGCCTGAGTCTTTAGTCTTGGTCTTTTCACAACTTTGTCTCTTCATTGTAACAACTCAATCTTCACAAATTCAACATCTTTTCCGAGCTCCATCTTCAGACTCCCCTTTTGCTGTTGAACCAGACTCCCCCTCTCACAGACTCCCCTCTCAGTATGCTTCGATCTGAGGTCTTGTTTTGATTCAAGCTTTGACCATTAGCTTCCGTGGGGATGTTGAAGTCTCCAAACTTGTTACTCAACCAATAACATTAGACTTTATCTTTTCAAACAATAAACACAAATTCAATCAGCTCTAGAAATCCACTCAAGTATTCAAGTTCAAATTAATGACCCTGATTACTTGATTTATCTACCAAGTTCAATTTAATGACCCTGGTTGATCTTTTGACGAATCCAACTGATTTTAGTAAAATCATTTTCAACTTTTTCTAAAAATAACAAGTATCAGGTTAATGAACTTGTTTTTGTCGTTGAAACAATTCAACTTCCAACAATGTAAGCTCTCCTCATTCTTCAGCTCAGAATCTCCTGCATCTGCTTCATCTTTCTAGAATCCGACAATCAACTTTCCACTCTGGTTTGTCTAAAATAAAGCAGAAATAAAATCTTTTTGGATTTTTAATGTGTTCTAAACTAAGAAATGAAATAACAGAAACACTTAAATTGCAGAAAGTAAACTATTTACAAATTTATTTTTGGCGAGCGTGTCAGGGAATCATATCAGCTTTTCAGAGAAATCACTAGTACCGTTATGCTGCATTACATACTCAGACTTAAACAATTCACCTCGATTGTCAATATACTGGTCCATCTTAAATTCTCATACAAACTTCAATCTATTCAGGATACAGTTTACGTGTCTTAAGAACTTAGTTCAATTCATGTGTCCCACCTCTTGAATATACTCCCGTATCCAGAATCCCAATATTCAGTCTTACAGGCAAGAATACTACAATGATATCTGTACATAAGTTAGGGGTTAAATGCGAGAACTGAGGGATCTCAGGTCAGAACTTCCGTTCAGCAGAGAGATATCAGTTTTGACTTTGCAGTATGTCCCCTTTAGAGGATCTTTTCAGCTACAACAGATGATTATCAATTTTATTATCTAATCAGCTGAGGGCTTTATGCTATATTTCAAGCATTTTGGATAAAGTATTAGCCAAGGACTAGGTCAGAACTACCGTTCAGCAGAAGTCCCGGAATAATACCCCAGACATCATAGAGTATAAACACCTAGTATATCAGAATACGAGACCTTTCAAACGAGATTTTAGGGGTTACCTATATATCCAAGTAGTGTTCCCCACGAATTTCACCAGTTTGAAATTTTATGTTTATATCCCGAATAAATTTACTAAATGTACGAAAACCTATCGACACATCGTTAGTGAGACTGTTTAACTCATTTTATCTTTCCAAATCTTTAGCATACTGTAATTGTCTAGCTGATGTACTATCATTTTCCCCATATACACAAGCTCTTTTTCAATTTTATCATGTTTTTGTATTTTTGCATTTTTTACTGTTTTTGTATTTTTCTGAAAATAAACTATGTACAACTATCTAGGCAAATCAACTAACTTCCACACCCCCAACTTTTCAAACTGACTTAACTCTTCTTGCATCGCTATGACCCAAGAGTCTTCAGTAAGCGCCTCTTTGTAAGTTCTCGGTTCGACCTGCGAGATAAAACAACTTAATGAGAAATCAGTTTGTAAAGGTGCTACTGTAGAATAAAAACATGTTAAGCCCTGGTCAATTTGACGTCTCGTGCGAACGCCCGATTGCAATTCTCCTATGATCAACTCCTATGGATGATAAGACAGAGTTCGTGGCATCACTTCGCTTAGAACATCTACATTTCCCTTCAGATTAGTAACATTTTGCTCTGTATCTTGTTCACCAACTTGGTTTGTTTGACTTGACAACTGGATCTGCTCCCCCTCAAGATCTGAATCACCATGGTCAAATACTGGCATGTTATCAGCTTCTTGATCATCATTCACCTCTGACTGATTACCAGGAGCAACTTCATCATCATGTTCACCAGCATTACTAGGACCTGCTTCATCGTCATTTGAAGTTTCCCGAGGTCTTCAAGAATACTCCGCTGGGAACCTGAGCTGCGACTCATACTCTCGCAAAATATCCAGCTCATCAAAGAAATCTTCTTCTTCCTCAGATTCTTCTCTCATGTCAAACGAATCCCAAAGTTTGTCATAATGATAACGCCATGAATCACCAGGATTCTGTGGCGGCATAGTGTAACCTTGACATTCAACATTTGCTGCATCAATAATCCGCTTCTCGCTTGGAACAAAGACACGCCGTGTAGGACTTGAATATCCAACAAAAATTCCCTCAATGCTCTTTGAACCAAACTTGCCATTAGGCTCTATCACCATACAGGGTGACCCAAACGGTTCTAGATACTTCAAATTCGGCTTGCGTTTATTGATTAGCTCAAAACACGTCTTGTTGAACTTCTTCACAGTAAGAACTCCGTTGAGAGTATAGCATGCAGCAGAAACAGCTTCAGCCTAGAAATTAATTGGTAACTTAGAATCTGCAAGCATCGTTCTGGCTGTCTCGATTAGCGTCCGGTTTTTGCGTTCTGCAACTCCATTCTGCTGCGGAGTGTACGGAGCACTAAACTCATGCAGTATACCTCGTTCGTCACAAAATTCTTCCATCTTACTGTTTTTGAATTCAGTACCATTATCACTGCGAATTCTACAGATAGGCCTCTGGTACAGATCCTCAATTCTTTTAAACAACGCTATCAGGCTGTCAAACGTTTCGTCTTTGGATTTCAAAAAACATAACCCAAGAAAATCTGGAATCACGACCAAACAGTAGGAATCTCCTGTTATACACTTGACGTTCACTGGACCAAACAAATCCATGTGAAGACGTTCCAATGGTCTTGAAACTGAATTAACTTGCTTTGTCGGGTGTGACTTTTTCTTCTGTTTGCCTTTGACACAACTTATGCACTCCCCTTCCAGATGAAAACCTTTGACATGCACTCCTGTCACCAAATCGTTATGCACCAAGTGATTCATTTTCCTTAAGTGAATATGCCCCATCTTTCGGTGCCATAACCTTGATTCTTTCTCCGTTGCTCTGGACACAAAACAATGAGCCTGACCCGTGGTTGTAGTAGCAACGCTCATGTCCAACACGTACAGATCGTTGACACTTGGTGCCCTCATGATGATCCACTCTTCAGGTATCACAAATCCCGGTTTCAAGATCAAACATTCTTTGTCGGTGAAAGAGTAGTATACATCCTGTTACAGATCTGGGAGATACTCAGCAGGTTGTTCTCCAGCTCAGCGATGTAGTTAACTCTCTCAAACGTTATGACGCCATTCGACAACGTTCCTTCACCTATGATCCTTCCTCCTTGATTACCCGCAAAACCCACGTAACCACCATTAATGTTATTCACATCACACAGCAACGCAGTCTTCCCTGTCATATGTCTCGATGCTCCACTATCCATGATCCACCTGGATACAAGTTTTGGAAGATCCTGCACATTACAAATCATCATTTAAACAACTTCAAGAAAGATGTCGATTCATGCTTCGCGATCCAGGAAGCTCCGGCAATTCAAACTGTTTAATCAAACATGGTGTCCACCCAGGCTTCATCAGCCTTAGGTGTAACCTTGACTCTTGCAATTTGAATTTTGAAATTTTCAGCCTTGAGAGGTGGAAAATTTGCATCATAATCAACCGTAATTGATTCTTCAGTCTTTTTCACCTCAGAAGTTGAAATTTTCTTCTCTACTTTTGATTCAATTTTTGGTTTCCACGCCTGTTGAGTTACAGCAACCCTTTTGTAAAATTTACCATTTTGAGTTATCAACTTCTTTACTGGTTCATTTTTCACTTTTAAGTTGTCAATTTTAACATTCTTCTTTTCAAGAACCTTCTTCTCAACAAACATCAGTGTTTTACCCTTCACCTCAACTTTCTTCTGTTGAACTTTCACAACTTCAGTCTTAGGCTTCACATAAGTACACTTTCGTGCAATGTGACCAACCTTATCACATCTAAAACAAGTACGAGTATCAGCTACCCGACTCGTGCCTTCAGACTGAGCCTGTGAAGCTCTCTTCTCAAAACATTCTTTGTTTGATTTTGAAAAAAATTCTTTTTCTTCATCAGCTAGTGAACTCGAACTGTTCACAAACTTTTTCTTCTCGATAAACCTCTTGTTTGGAACATTTCTTTTCTGATATGGTTTACCCCCCTGATAACCACCCGACCAGTTGTTTCTGTTGTTATTGTAAAAACGTGGTGGATTAACAGATTTCTTGTTGTAAACCCTATCTTTCTTTCGACTTAGATTATTCACTGCTGACAACTCGACTTCAACCAGTTTAAAAACATTTGTCAACTTGTTCATATTTACATTCTCGATCGGAAACTCTGAATCCGAAAACAACTTATCTGATCCCGACATCTTGTACATGACAAGACCAGGCTCATCCTTTAAGTTGTTCTTGGACTTTTGTTTCGGAATGTATTTATCCAAGAAACACCCATCCTCCTCAGAAGTGTCACAATCCGGTTTAAGCACTTTGTCTATCACACTTTTCACCACATCATTTTGGACACCCTCGTCATTGGAAGACGTGAACGTGACATCAATGTTCTCAGGAAGTTTAACATCACTTTCTTCCTCAATTTCCACCAAACTAGACTGCTTTTTCGTGTAGTTGTCTAAAATTGGCGGTGGAACTTTGTGAAACCCTACACCCGTTCCATCAGAAAACACATCCTCACCAGCTTTGTTTTTTCCTATGGGTTTAGGAACAATATGCTGCAAAACAAAGCTTGCTGAGCTATAGCTGTTTAACTTCAACTGAATTCGTTCGTTTTCAATTTCAGCTTCTTGAACTTTGAGTTTCAGTTTAGCAATTTCATCCAGTTGTTCGTTAATTGATTCTTCTTTTATTCTTACCACATCTCTTAGATGTTCATTTTCTTTATATGTTTTGCCATTTCGATCATCACTATCTTTCACAATACTTTTAAGTTTTTCGAATTTTTCAGAAATTTGACGGTTTTCAAGAATTAACTTTTCATTTTCACATTTAACTTTCTCATGTTCAATTTTATCAGTTTCAATTTGAGCCGTTAATTCTTTAATCCGTTCAGTTGAAGCTTTTACAGTTTTGTCACGACCGAGAATCTGATCCTCAACATTTTTAACTTTCGTTGTCAGATTCTTAATTTTCTCACTTTTTAGATACGTGACAGTGCTACAAATATTGCATTCTTTGTTGCAGTTTTTGCAGTCAGCATTTTCGTCTATCTTTTTACCTGACGCATTTGTTGACGCATTTGGACTGACCTGGCCCTTTGACTCAGTCACAGAATTAGAGTCTACCTCAAGTGCTTTCGCGGCCAGCACTTTGTCAGCCATCTTTCCCAGATTCTCTGCCGTCAACTCCTGCGTAGTATTAATCAAGCCAGTATCAATCTGCTTTGCTTTCTCAAACTCTTTTTTTTCTTTTATCTCTTTCTCCTTTCTCTCTTTCTCTTTTTCTTCTTCAATCATCTTCTCAGTTGGCGTTCCCCACCACTTGTGCTGCCAGTACTCATCATCTTCTTTTATCTCCTTGATGATGGCTTCCATATCGAGTGTGCTGTCATCAATTACAATGTTTCCATACGGATCAAGATAGCATTCTCTGTCTGGATCCCATCTATTTGCTCTTCTTGCTTCCAGATAAATGCGAGAGATCCTCAAGATTCTGTTTTCAGCAATCATTTTTCGATAACAGTACTTCTGCTCGTCAGTACGATCATCTTTCCACGGAATTGGTTCATCATCATTCGCCATGAATGCATAACCAACCGCATCTTCTTCCGGTAACACTTCCTTACTCCAATCGTACCCCTCATCATCGTAAATCACAGCGAGAGCCCTTGATTTGTCTCTATTATCTTCAGTCTGCTTCAATCTCGGCGGCTCGGATTTATTTTGATGATAGATTGCCTTTTTGTAGTAATCATCTCGAAACGGATTCTCCGACTCATCAGCATATGCATTTCTGCATTCCCGCTTAAAGTGACCCTTCTGCTTACATTTAAAGCACGTCACCTTGGATTTGTCGAATCCCAACTTTGTAGACGGACCACCGATCGTTTTTCTCCCAGTAATCTCCATGAAGCGTTGTGCACGTCGAACAGCACTTGCCATCACCCAACGAATTTCGATCAGTTCCATTTCTTCGGGATCTATCTGATCGTAATCTTCTTTTGTCAAATTTGTATTCCCGATCTTACCAGCCACCAACCCTTCATATGATTCCAACACAGATGCCAAGAAAACCATCTGTTGCTTAGCCGACTCCTCATCAAAATTCTGTGCGTTCTTCAAATCTATCGCGATGTTGCAGGAAAACTTCGCATCAGAACGATTTGCATAAGACGTAGATCCACTGTGATAACCACTGTGGCTTTCACTGCTTGGACTGCTTTGACTTTCTTTGCTTGCTGAAGAAACATTCTCAGCAGTAAATGCAGTTTTAGGAGAAGCAGCTTTCGGCATCAAGCTTTTCGGATAGTACAGATCCAGGTTTTGCTGATAAGATGAGTGATTGATTTTGTGTGTTTTCTTCAGTTCTAGCTCATGACTTTCAAGTCTCTCAATCACCAAATCTGGAGTCAAATTTTCAAGAGCAATAGTGTTCTTCAACATCAATGCGTAATATCTCCAATCCACTTCATCTGGTAATGAATCGAACAGTTTGTCAACAAGTTCTTCATCAGAATACGTGATTTTATGTCGTGCAAGCTCCAGCTTCAGATGACCAAACCTTTCAATCATTTTGCAAACCGATTCATTTTTAAGACAACCAAACATGTCAAACTCTTTTCTAAGAAGTTTCGTTTTATTTTTTACAATCTCTTTACTTCCTAGACACTTCTTCTTGAGTTTTTCCCATAAATCTTTTGCATTGGAGTAGTCTATCAACGAAATGATGTCTTCCCGCACCGACTGAAACAGTAATGCCACACACTTTTGCTCGGCAACAAATCCTTCAATTTCTTCAGCTGATCTCAATGCTTCACCATTCTTCTTTCCATTTGCATATCCGTTTTTCATACTTTTCCAACTTGCAAATGCGAATGCCATCAGCCAGTCTTCGAACTTTGTAGACCATCTACTATAATCTTCTATAGCCATCAGCTTCGGAGGTTTGTTGAATGTACCAAATGCGGTCTCCGACTCCCAAGCTTCTTTCTTTTTCTCTTTCGGTGGATCCTCGTTCGTATTGCTCGAAGACGTATCATTGTTTCCAGAATTTCCCGTGAATGCATACATGTCGCTGAACGGGTTCAAGAAAATATCGTCCATCGTGAATGTACCTGTAAAATCAGACAACACTTAGAAAACTTTTGGTTTTGGAAAATATCAGATTCAAACGGAACATGTTCAAACTAAATGGTTCAAACAGTGATTCAAACGAGCAGGTTATTTTCAAACGGAATGGACTTGTCCGTTTGAAATAACAATAGTTTCAAACGACAGATATTCAAACGGAATGGACTCAAACGGTCACGCTTCAAACGATATGATTCTAGTTCAAACGACAATTTCAAACGGTCTTCATTTTCAAACGATCAGTTCAAACGATCAGTATGTTTTCAAACGATAGGACTTGTTTTCAAACGACCTCTGTCAATTTCAAATGGATGACGTCACTTTTCTCGAACAGTTTCAAACGGACACGATGATTTCAGTAAGTTTTAGGTCGAATTTTAGTTCCAAATTGTCAAGGATTAGTTAAAAGTGAATTTCGTTTGATATGTGAACGTTTCAAGCCATTTAAACCGTGACAACCAGTTCAAATCAGAAAAGAAAGGTAGAAGTAAGATAATCCGGCGATTTCAAGCTGAATTTGGTATGAACTCCTCGTCCTGAGCTCTGATACCACTTGTAGGACCGTTCCGATGACCTTAAACGTCAGTAGAAGTAGTTCATCTCAGTTTACAAAGGCGGAAACAAAGTAAACTAAGTCAAAACAGCTTGTTCCTTCCAATTTCTCTTTCTATTACTGATTGCGAGTCTTTACAATGATTCTGATACAAATCCGACAGCACCTTGACTCACAAACACACACATACGTTCTGCTGACCGTTTGAACTGAACAACTATTTATAGACAACCACCCTTCCGTTTGAATGGTGTTCAAACGACCAGGATTGTTCAAACGGTCAGGGTTCAAACGGCTAGCATGCTTCAAACGGCCAGAACCATTTCAAACTGCCAAGCATTCTAAAACCTATACAAACCCTAATTTAATCTGTTTATGCACCCGTTTAACCTATCTAGACACAAGACTCAATAAGACGTAGTCAGCAGACATTTCGTGCACCAACAATCCCGGATCCCGTTGGAAGGTGTTGATGACAGGACTGAAATAAATGAAAGGTTTCCCGATGAGCAATTGTTAGTCGTGTCCACCGCATCGTGGTATGCTCATTATGTTAATTATCTAGCCATGAGTGCAATTTCAAGTCATTGGACGAAGAAAAGAAGACAACAATTTATGGTCCAAGTGAAACAGTATATTTGGGATGAACCGGATCTATTCAAGATTGGACCCGATCAAGTGATTAGGAGGTGTGTTCCCGAAATCGAGGTATTAGAAGTGTTGACTCATCCTCATGCATCTGCTTGTGGAGGTCATTTTAGTGGCCACAAGACGGGATACTGAGTCCTCACATGCGGGTTTTATTGGCCTACGATTTTTAAAGATGCGTGTGAGTATGCCCGACATTGTTTGAATTGCCAAAAAGTGGGTAGTATTTCAAAGAGGGATGAAATGCCCTTGCAAACCATTTTGGTAGTGGAGATTTTTGATGTGTGGGGTATTACTTTATGGGTCCTTTTCCGATTTCGAATGGGTACTTGTACATTTTAGTAGCGGTGGATTATGTTTCGAAATGGGTCGAAGCAATAGCTACAAGGAGCAATGACTATTCGACGGTATGCGAATTCGTTCAGTCTAACGTATTTGCTCGATTTGGGATCCCGCGAGTTATTATTAGTGATGTTGGTTCACATTTCAAAATTTTCAATTTTGGGAAGCTATTAAAATGTTATAATGTGAATCACTGAATTGCTACCCCGTATCACCTGCAACTGAGCGGCCAAGTTGAAGTGTCTAATCGATAAATCAAGGAGATTTTGATGAAGACGGTGCGGGTCGATAGGAAGGACTGGTCGGGAAATTTGGATTGATGCGTTATGGGCATATCAGACGGCCTATAAAACTCTGATTGGTACAACTCCTTATCGGTTGGTATACGGGAAGGGGTGTCATTTACCAATGGAGTTAGCTCATCGGGCATTATGGCCAATCAAGAATGTCAATGCGAATTACAATGAAGCGGGTGAGTTGAGGAAGATACAATTAAACGAGATAGAAGAAATCCGAGATGAGGCGTATGAATATGCATCCTAATACAAGACGAACTAAAAAAAGGTTCATGATGCAAAGTTACGGAAAAGAACTTTCAAAGTGGCTCAAAAGGTGTGGTTGTACAATTCAATACTAAAGTTGTTTCCGGGAAAACTAAAGAGTAAATGGATGGGGCCATATGTGATTACAAGAGTGGGTCGATTTGGCGATGTGGAAATTTAAGATGTTCGAGACCAAACAAAACAAGTGGTGAATGGACATCGACTCAAACCGTACTTAGAAGGCAAAGATATCAACATGCTTGATGTTGATGAGGTGGGTTGCTTCTTAGGCTCACCGGATGAGGAAACCAATTGAGAGGCCCATGTTTGCTTAGTTTAGTTGTAGTTTAGTTTAGTTAGATTAGTTTTGTTTTAAAAGTTTACCGTTCTCGTCGTGGAGTGTGTTTGAACCAAGTGTAGGGAAATTCTTACGAATTCCTCTTTAACACGGTGTTGGGGACAACACGGGTTTTTCATGGGGGGTAGGGTAATTTTTATGTTTTCAAAATTAATAAAAAAACCTTAAAAATTATAAAATCTAAATAAAAAAAAAACAAAAAACAAAAATGCCCATATGCCACCGTAGGTTACGGTAACGGTGGGTCTGGGAAATAAAAACTCTTACGCTAGCATCATACTGTCTTACGGCAGATATATTTTGCCAGGACCTACCGTAAGTGATTCATGTTTATGATTTTGCACGCTTGCTTGTAGTTTGTAGGATAGTATGAACATTGATGAGTTTTGAACTGTTGTGGTTGTGGATGCTAACTCATTTGGTACAAACATAATTTTGGGGCAGAATTTTACTAACCTAGTCAAAATAATGCCCAAAATTTTTACAAAAGATGAATAGTATGATTGTCTTACATCCATATCTATAGTTCATAGTAACAAGCAAGTGTGGAGTTTTTTTGCGATTAATGAGAAATGGAATAACTTGTTGTTTGCGTGTGTTTGTTTGTTGTGATTTACAGAATTATGGGTCGAAAAGGTAAAGAGATAGCTGGATCTTCTAGTCAACCAGAAGACACTCTACCTAAACGAAGGAGAAGGTTGGTGTTACAAAGAGATATAGAAGAAGAAGAAGAGCCACAACACCAGCTGTCACACCCTGGCTTTGCGGAAGCGTGGTTAATTTGTGTGACTTCTTAATACCATAGCTTAATCATAACAAAGCTATATGAATTTAAAAACCATGCAAGTCATCCATTAAGTTTTTGAAAACATCATACAATACCATTGTTTTAACATGCAACCATAACCTTGTTCAGTAACATTACAACTTATAACAAAACATAAACGTGATTTAGGGATTGTGTCTTGTCCAGGCAAGAGACACAACCCTAAACCCTGATGACTTCATGACCAGTGCAGCGGAAAACGTTCCATACCGTGCCAGATCCGTTTAATTTCCTGAAATACATGTGAGTTGAAAAATCAACAATAATGTTGAGCGAGTTCATGTGTAAGTGAGTATATAAAACCTTTGTGAGTATAAAAATAGTTGTGGTATGTAGCAGTGTAAGAGGACTTGTGATCATCAATGGTTTGCAAGGCCACTGACATATGTGAAGTGCAAATAGGGAGACTCAAACCTAGCAGATTTATGCCACGGCAAAGTATGTGGACAAAGTCACCCCACGGTCCGTTTCTAGTTTGGCCGGGGGCTGGGCTCGCTACACCCAGATAGATCTACCGCTCCTGTCCCTCGGTCCCTCCATGAGGACTAATGGCCCCATGTTGTTCCTATCCACTCACATGATCGTATAACACCTCCTTACGTTAAACATACCGTTGTAAAGTACTCGTAAATCATAGTAACATGTATTTCACCCCCGCAGTTAAGTAAACTGAAAACAGTTAGAGAAAAGGGGGACATGAACTCACAGTGAATGCGTATCTCTACCAAGTAATCCGAATATCCGAAGCTGTGCAACGACCTACAGGTGCTAATTCTATTAGACGGATGGCCGTGCCTTAGCTTTATAACTTATATTTTTAGGAGACGGTTAGACAACCGTTCCGTGTACATACTTGGTATTTTACTTTCCTTCCCAAGGATGGGGGATTTAAATACATGTGTATTTATACTATCTCATTAAGTCCCACTTAATATATTTTTATTTCTTATTCCAAAATATAATTATTTTTCTCAAAAATAATATATTTTCACTTTACATAATACTTTCCAAAATAATACGTTGACAACATACGTGTCGGTGAATATTTCCGCG
Organism: Helianthus annuus; assembly: GCF_002127325.2. NCBI lineage: Eukaryota > Viridiplantae > Streptophyta > Magnoliopsida > Asterales > Asteraceae > Helianthus > Helianthus annuus. The sequence goes on from NC_035446.2 coordinate 62,847,399, forward strand.
TAATGCGTAAGTTACGTTTTAATGATTAGGTGGTAATAGAAATTACCGTTGTAACTTTTATGCTTGTCGTATAAGCGTTTGTATTATTTTGGGTTTGACAAGTTAGTAAATATTATTTTTACTCTAAAAATAATATTTATACACTTTCACAAAATAATCATAAACAGTGTTGTGACAAAATATATTTACCGAATATATATTTATCACGTTTAGTTTTGTGAACATCCCACCTCCGATTATTTATAAATAAAGTTGTGGCGAAATATATTTGAAAACATGTCAAAGTAGTCTAACACTTGTAAATAATTCTAAGTGTTATATTTTTAGAAAATTTCGCCAGAGTTTCCCCTGTAACTGGAGGTGGCCACGCTTTCAAGCGTATCATTTTCTTTTACAAAATCACTTCTTTTATTTCAATCAATCAATTTCCAACATAATAAACAAGTTTCAACACTTTACTTTGTAGACTAGTATGTAAAATCACAATATTACATGAACTTGTAGTTTTTCTAAAACTATCATGTAGATCTCGTTATATTTAGTGGATCTATGTATAAAATAGTTTATTCTTGCAAAAACCCCGTTTTTGGAACAAATCACTCTTTACAACTTCCGACAATTTTTATAAAAATTGTTATTTTGTCGGATCTTTCATTTCACAAGTGTTTATACACTTGTAGATTATAAAAATCACATTTGTTAACATGTTATACAACTTTTATAAAACATGATTTTCTCGACACCCGGTCCTACGTATATACCACTTGTACATACGTAGATCGGCTCGTTTTAAATACTATTTTTCATGTTAAAACACTTTTACACAAGTTCATGTTTCCCGTGTGGTGGAGTTTCACCTTTTAACCCTTGTACAAAAGAAACAAGCGTATGTCAAGATACGTGATCTTAACAAAGTCGGGTTAAACGATGATAAGAGCCACCACATTGTAGATCGGGCCATATAAACCAACATATTCAAATACTACGACATTTACACGCGTTATGTTCTTTTATCCAACGATTTTCACTTTTTAGTAGACTTTAAAGATTCATGAAGCGGGTTACCGACATTTAACCGATAAAAATCCTTTTAACCACTTTAGACACGACTAATAACGAGTTTTAAACAATATACCTCTAGCTCGGGGCTAGGGAAGATTCTAGTCGAAAACTGCGTGGATAAAAGCAAACGGTAGAGGTCCTTTGCGTTCCGAGTGCACCAAAGCTCCTTATACGTGACCCGTGAAGCTTGAATGATCTTGGAATGGCAAGACTCGAACTCGAAAGCGGATGGATGGTGGTGAGGGGGTTCGGCCGAGATAGAGGGAGCAAGAGAGTGAGAGAGGTGAGATGGTGAAGTGTGTGTGAAATGTGTGAGAGAGGTGAGTTTATATAGAGAGTTTTCGTCATCGTCCAATGGATCTCGTGTCTTCTAGATATCAGACAAGAATAATAAAATATTAAAAAGGACGTACTCCCTTGTCCACCTTGTTGGCCGATTGGTTAGGGTGGTGGGGCCACCCGGTTCGTTTTCAACTAAACAGTTATGGTTCAGTTATGTTAAGTCGGTTACTTAAAGGTCTAACCTCGTTAGTTGTTTATTGCATTATGATACGGGTGTTAGGGTAATCAGGGACCCTAACTGGCTCAGAAAGGTATCAATATTAATTTTGACAATATTTTTATGTTCCGGGTATTGTCCGGTTGTTCGGTTGGATAGGAATCCGTTAAAGTGCTTAAGATATCCTTTAAGCGTCGTAAGTAATATTCTTAGCGACACAATTTATTTTGCAAAGTGTCAGGAATAATTCCTTGTGTTTTGGCACTTTATTAATTAGCTAGAAGCTAGTGTGTAAATAAAAGTGCTGTGTTCCGTGCTTAAAGTACGTTTTAGGCACATCCAAATCTCTGTATCTTATTCCTAGAGACGTAGTCATACAACCCTTGTATCCTTACACACACTATGGGTGTAGTAAAATAATTCTGGCTCATTTAGGCCTTTAGAGGCAGTGTCTGCCTGATGCTGGCTATATCAGCATGTTCACTGTGTATCCGTTTAGTGCTACTGTGCTTTTTGTGCATCAAGTTTGTCACTAGAGTTCAGTAAATAAATAATGTAGTGACAGGAAAAATCAAAGTATGATGAAGACATGTACATGTATCAACAATCAAGTAGCAGTTTATCAGAAATCTCAGTTAAGCACAGTAATTAGGCAACAGTTAATAGCTAATTAAGTCGTACGGATACCTGGTTTTGTGAGGGTTGTCACATTCTCCCCCCGTTAAATAAATTTCGTCCCGAAATTTAAGTTCTGCTTGTAGATGCAGAGTTTTTAGGAAATAAGTGGGGGTATTTCTCTTTCATCCGGTCCTCACGCTCCCAGGTGTATTCAGGACCATGTCTGGCATTCCAGCGAACCTTGACGAGTTTGACACTGCTCCGGCGGGTCCTGTTAACTTTCCAATCTGTGACCTCGACAGGTGCTTCTACGAAGTGGAGCGTGTCGTCAACATGAATCTCGTCGATAGGAATGGCAACGTCAACTTGAGTTGGACTCTTCTTTAAATTGGATACATGAAATGTATCGTGAACACCATTTAGTTCAGCAGGCAGGTCCAACTTGTATGCTACGGTTCCAATTCTTTCTAGAATTCTAAAAGGACCAATGTAGCGTGGATTTAACTTCCCACGCTTCCCAAAGCGTGCCACCCCTTTCCAGGGTGATACCTTCAATAACACCATCTCTCCAACTTGAAAATCCACATGTTTTCGGTTTGGATCCGCGTAGGCTTTTTGTCTGTGGCGAGCGGCTTCGATGCGTTTAAGAATCTGCGCAATCTTGTCTGTCGTCTCTTGGACGATTTCGGGACCGGCAAGCTGCCTATCACCTGCGTCAGCCCAACATAGTGGTGATCGACACTTGCGTCCGTAAAGGGCTTCAAAAGGCGCGACACCAATACTGGTGTGGTAGCTGTTGTTGTATGAGAATTCGACCAAAGGTAAGTGTTTATCCCAGCTACCGCCCAAATCCATAGCACATGCTCTCAGCATATCTTCCAAAGTCTGTATCGTTCGCTCGCTCTGGCCGTCAGTTTGCGGATGGAACGCTGTGCTCAGATTCAATTGAGAGCCAAAAGCTTCTTGGAAGGATTGCCATATCCTTGACACAAACCTTCCGTCTCTATCAGAGATGATCGAGAGGGGTACTCCATGTCGTGCCACGATCTCTCTCAAGTAAATTTCTGCAAGTTTACTGGTACTGTCTTTCTCCTTGATTGGCAGAAAGTGTGCGGACTTTGTTAGGCGGTCAACAATCACCCAAATCATATCATGACCTCTTGGCGTTCTTGGCAGTTTTGTAACAAAATCCATCGAGATTTGTTCCCATTTCCACTTGGGAATCTCAGGTTGTTGCAGAAGTCCCGAGGGCTTCTGGTATTCCGCCTTGACCTTAGCGCACGTTAAACATTTGCTCACGTAAATAGCAACGTCGCCTTTCATCCTAGGCCACCAATAGTAATTTTTGAGATCTTGGTACATCTTATCCGATCCCGGGTGGATAGAGTACCGTGACTTGTGCGCTTCATCGAAAATAACTTCCCTTAACTCACCAAATAGAGGAACCCAAATCCTTTTCTCAAAACATAATGTTCCTTCCTCGTTTGGCACCAATATCTTCTCCATCCCACGGAGATACTCCTTCTCAAGGTTCTCCTCCTTGAGAGCTTCTTTCTGCGCTGCACGAACGCGCGAGGAGAGATCGGTTTGGATTATCATTTCCATAGCCCTAACCCTTAGGGGCTTGATCCTTTCCTTACGACTTAAGGCATCGGCGACTACATTCGCCTTCCCTGGGTGATACTTTATCTCGCAGTCGTAATCGTTCAATAATTCAACCCATCGTCTTTGCCTCATATTCAATTCCTTCTGGTTGAATATATGTTGTAGGCTTTTGTGATCTGTGAAGATTGTGCACTTCGTACCATACAGGTAGTGTCTCCAGATCTTTAGTGCAAAAACCACCGCGCCTAGCTCTAAATCGTGAGTGGTATAGTTCTTTTCGTGCACCTTCAGTTGGCGTGATGCGTAAGCGATGACCTTTTGACGTTGCATCAACACACAACCCAATCCCTGACGCGATGCGTCGCAATATACCACAAAATCGTCGGTACCTTCCGGTAGAGCTAAGATTGGCGCGTTACAAAGTTTGTCCTTTAATACTTGAAATGCTTCATCCTGTTTGATTCCCCAATCAAACGTCTTGTCCTTCTGTGTGAGAAGCGTCAAAGGTTGAGCGATTTTCGAGAAATCCTCGATGAACCTTCGATAGTAGCCAACCAAACCCAAGAATTGCCGAATCTCGGTTGGCGTTGTGGGCGTTTCCCAATTCTTGATTGCCTCGATCTTGGTGGGATCAACATGAATTCCATCTCCATTCACCACATGTCCAATGAATTGCACTTCTCTTAGCCAAAACTCACACTTAGAGAATTTGGCGTACAACTGTTCCTTCTTTAGCAGCTCCAGAATGGCTCTAAGATGTTGCTCGTGCTCAGCCTTCGTCCTTGAGTAAATCAGGATGTCATCGATGAATACGATCACGAACTTATCCAAGTACGGCTTACAAACTCGGTTCATCAAATCCATGAACACTGCAGGTGCGTTTGTCAAACCAAACGGCATAACGAGAAACTCGTAGTGTCCATATCGAGTTCTTGTGACACCCCGTTAAAACACGCTAGCTGGGCAGTGGCTGCTTCAACTTTCGGGACGAAAGTTCTTAAAACTTGGGGATAATGTGACACTCGGGGTTTTTCTGAACGAACACCTTGTAATATTTTGTGTATATAAATATTATTAAATGGAAACGTGATCGTTATTTGCTTAATGTGTGTTGAATGTACGTATGATATATAAATGTTCGTGAGTCGAGACCATGACTCGCAACCGGGCGGTTGCGAGTGGGCCTTTGGGCCGTAACCGGCTTGGGCCGAAACCCCAAGCCCAACCCGAAACATCCCCTTGTATATATATCCCACCTTTCCCCCACTTCTTCCATTTCACACACACTTCTCCTCTTTTTCTCTCAACTTGAAACTCCAAACAACAACACCACTCTTCTTCTCTTTTCGGTTCAAGAAAGGATCTCGGACAAGAAACTCGGTCAAGACTATCACTCGGACATTCCATCTTCTCGGTTCTCTTTTCTTTGTTTTCGGCTCCTCCTTTCATAACCGGTTAGTGCTATCTTTTGTGTTACTTTGTGCATAGAATTTATGTGATGTTTATGAACAAGAATGTGTTTGGTTAGAAACAATATGCATGATTCTAGGGTGATTTGTGAAGTAAAATATATGTGAAAACCATTTATGTGTGAATACTTGTGACATGTTTAAAATGACTAGAAAATGGTAGTTTACAAGTGTTCATGGCCAATCAAACTATACTTCTTTGTTTCTTGCAAAATGATGATTGTTAAACATAAGTTTCGGCTATGTATTGTATGCTCTTTGTTCTTGCAATGTTAATCTTGTTAAAATATGTGATTTTGGATCATAAATATATGGTTAGGTTGACATGAAAACCCTAGAAAAATGATGAACATAGGATGAACTTCTTGAATGTGGTTTGAAGGTTTTAAAAAAAATGGTAAAGTTTGATCTATATGGTTTAATGGTCAAATGAGGAAAAGTGTTTGTAGAAATCTTATTGGTTATTTCCGGATTTGGGCCTGAATTCTTGGTACAAAATGGACTGATGCATCTGCATCATCACGTGTGTATGAAAGGGACAGTTTCCGACTCGCAACCACGGCTTTACGACTCGAGACCACGCCGTTACGACTCGCAACCAAAGCATGACAAGTCGAAACCACGAGGTTGCGACTCGAGACTACGACGGTTGCGACTCGCAACCAAAACGTGACAACTCGAGACCACGGTTACGACTCGCAACCATAACGTGACAAGCCGCAACCACCTGGTTGCGACTCGAGACCAGCTGGTTGCGAGTGGGCCGTCCACTTTGGTTATTGGGCCATTATGTGACTTGGGCTATCTGTTGACTGGATTATGTGTTGCTGTTGACTGTTTAATTGTTTAGGCCGGCCCAATAACCCAATGACTGTTTACCTGTATGTATGTTACGTGCCAGTATGTGTTTTACGTGTATGCTTGTACACCGAACCTGACCTATACCGGTAACCATGTTAGGACGTGGTGACCAACGCGATTGACAAGTAACCTAAACCTACCGAGCAACCCAAGGTGAGTTCACAACTTAAAAGCATGTGTCCCGGTGGTTTGGGACACGAGACTAAAATAACCCTATCCCCTGGTAAAAGGGGATACCATATACATACCTTCCCTAGTTATTGGGAACACAACTTACTTTTCCTTCCCGGGTATTGGGAAACCTTTTTGGTTAATTACTGTTTATACGGATTGCAACCAACGGCACTAAACGAAACTCTATCACTCAAGTCCCTACTACAAATACCGATTAGTCGCCGGGTTAGGCGAGCGGGTTATTAGTTGATAGCGCTATTTAGGTGTTTACCAGCCTCACACCGTGCCCTGGTTTGGGATCGGTCGTGAACTAATGTACTCAGAAATCCGTCAATGATGATAGAACATTGACATCGGGGCATCCTGCGGATACGCAACGGTTACCTAGTGTTCGGTATTGGAAAAACAGTTTAGTCGCTAACTTTTGGGGTAGCTCCCCAGGGCATGTATAAACGGATAAATTAACCGGTGAAACAAGTTTTTGGTAATTAAAACTGGACAACTAGTGAACTCACTCAGCATCATTGTTGACCCCTTACTGCATGCTTTGCAGGTAGCCAGTGACGAAGGAGCTTGCAGCTTGGGAACGTGTAGTGTCTACTCACCCTGGTGCTGGGTGTTACCTTATTTTGAAACATGAACTATGTTTAAACTTCTTTACTTAAGCTTCCGCTACTTATTACTGTTTTGAACCTAAAACTTTAAACTCTGAACTTAATATTTGCTAAGCTTATGAATAGTAAGTATTACTTTTGTTATCAACTTAAGTATTTAGTATAATTGGTGGCTGGATCCTGGTCAGTCACGCCCCCGAAGCGGGTGTTAACCGCAGGTGGACTTTGGGGGTGTGACAGATTGGTATCAGAGCCATTGGTTATAGTGAACTTGGTTTTAAAAAGGGGAAAATCTTTTTGGAGAAAACCAGACTATAACCCGTGACTCGTAACGACACTACACTCCAAGTGCAAGGCTCGACACATTTGACCTCATAGCTCGGACCAGTGTTTACTTGTTTGCTTTATGTTTCCTGATTTACTATACGTACTAGTATGCCTAAATCAGATAGATACACCTCTCTCTTCTATCTCATTCTCGCTACACTATGACATCGCACTCATACTGTGTTTTCTGGTTATGAAGACAATGAGTGGACGCGGAAGGGGAAACATTAACATGACGCAGGCTCAGTTCACTAACCTGCTCAACACCGTGGCTGCAGCTTTCGCAGCTCACCCTATAGGTAAGCTCGTTGTTTTAGGATGTTTAGATCCTACCGCCACATCGACTTTTCGCCTCTAAACCTATACGCTTCGCTTCTCACGAACAGGTCAGCATGCACCTGCGCAACCACCAGTGTGTACCTTCAAAACTTTCATGGATTGCAAGCCTCTCCCTTTCAACGGCACTGAGGGTGCCATAGGTCTTCTGCACTGGATTGAGAAAATTGAAGCTGTTTTTGATGTCTGTGAATGTCCCCCTGCGAACTGGGTGAAGTTTGCTACTGCTACGCTTGAAGGAAGCGCGCTTTCTTGGTGGAAGGCGCAGATTCAGATGTTTGGGTTGGAAACTGCAAATGCTACTGCGTGGGAGGATTTCAAGGATATGATCAAGGAAGAATACTGTCACCGGGATGACATCCACAAGCTTGAGAATGAGTACTATGAGCTCAAGATGGTTGGGTCGGAAATTGAAACTTACACCAAGATGTCCAATGACTATGCTGCTCTTTGCCCAAACATGTCTCGACCTATGTATCGAAGAATCGAACTGTACATCAAGGGTTTGGCTCCAGAGATTCGAAGCCATGTAACTTCAGCCAACCACACTACCATTCAGCCGATCGTTCGACTTGCTCACAAACTTACTGATCAGGCCGTGGAAGAGGGCAGGTTGCCCAAAAGGATCAGTGCTACTGTTGGAACTTCTAGTGACAGCAAGCGTAAGTGGGAAGGAAGTCAAAGCAAGGATGCTAACCCCACTCAGGCCCCAGCACAACAAAGGAAAACTGAAAACAACAAAGGCACTCAGCAACAGGGTGGCTACCGGGGAAGCTACCCAAAGTGCAACAAGTGTAACAAACACCATAATGGGGCATGTAACAAGGGCCAGTGTCAGCGATGCCACAAGATGGGGCACGAAGCCAAGGATTGTAGAAGTCAGTTCCCAGCTAGACAGAATCAGCAACAACCCCAACAGCAACAGCAACAGGGAAACAACCGGGCATGTTTTAAGTGTGGAGCTGAGGGGCACTTTAAGAAGGATTGCCCTGAACTGAACCAGAACCGCAACAATAATCAGGGAGCTGGGAACAACAATCAGAACAACAATGCTGGGAATGGTGCTAGAGGAAGGGCATTCGTGATTGGAGCTGGTGAAGCAAGGAATGACCCCAATGTCGTGGCGGGTAAGTTCCTACTCAATGATCGTTATGTTCCTGTGTTATTTGATTCCGGTGCCGATGCTAGTTATGTATCCCTACGTATTAGTAAGAAGCTTAAGCGTCCGCTTTCGTTACTAAGTACTCCTCATATCGTCGAGTTAGCTAATGGTAGAAACATCGAGGCCTCACATGTTGTCAAAGGCTGCAAACTAGAGTTGTCTGGTCAAACATTTAGTATCGACCTTTTCCCTGTTACTCTTGGAAGCTTCGACGTCGTTATTGGTATGGATTGGTTATCCAAGCATCGCGCTGAGATCCTATGTCAAGAGAAAGCAGTTCGTATTCCTCGCCGTTCTGGCAAACCCCTCATTGTACAAGGTGGCAAAAGTGGAGAAATCTCCGGCGTTATCTCATTCTTGAAGGCCCAGAAGTGTTTACGAAAAGGGCACACCGCTATTTTAGCACTTGTTACCAACACGCAGGAAAAGGAAAAGAGGATTGAAGACTTTCCAGTAGTGCGTGACTACCCCGAGGTATTTCCTGAGGAATTACCTGGACTCCCTCCCCACCGTCAGGTCGAATTCCAAATCGAGCTAGCTCCCGGAGCAGCGCCTATAGCTCGTGCACCTTATCGACTAGCCCCGCAGAATTGAAGGAACTCTCTACTCAACTACAGAAACTTTTGGATAAAGGATTTATCCGTCCTAGTTCGTCACCCTGGGGAGCACCGGTACTCTTTGTTAAGAAGAAGGACGGCACGTTCCGAATGTGTATTGATTATCGTGAGCTGAACAAGGTTACCATCAAGAATCGTTACCCCCTCCCGCGAATCGACGATTTGTTTGATCAGTTGCAAGGATCAAGCTACTATTCTAAGATTGACCTGCGATCAGGCTACCATCAGTTAAGGGTCCGTAATGAAGACATTTCCAAGACTGCATTCAGAACTCGTTATGGTCATTATGAATTCCTCGTTATGCCCTTTGGAATGACCAACGCCCCTGCAGTGTTCATGGATCTCATGAACCGGGTGTGCAAACCCTACCTCGACAAATTCGTGATCGTGTTTATAGACGACATCTTGATATACTCGAAAAGTCGGGAAGAGCATGAACAGCACTTACGCCTTATCCTCGAACTCCTCCGCAATGAACAACTGTATGCCAAGTTCTCGAAATGCGACTTCTGGCTTCGAGAAGTCCATTTCCTTGGGCACGTGGTTAACAAGGATGGAATCCACGTCGACCCTGCAAAGATCGACTCTATAAAGAATTGGCCTACCCCTAAGACTCCGACTGAAGTTCGCCAATTCTTGGGATTAGCGGGTTACTACCGCAGATTTATTCAGGGATTCTCAAAGATTGCACAACCCCTCACTACGCTCACTCAGAAAGGCGTCACCTACAAGTGGAAAGAAGCACAGGAATCTGCTTTTCAGAGGCTTAAGGATAACCTCTGCAGTGCTCCTATTCTCTCGTTACCTGAAGGAACGGACGACTTTGTGGTTTACTGCGATGCGTCTATTCATGGGCTCGGTTGCGTGTTGATGCAACGCGAGAAAGTTATTGCCTACGCATCACGACAACTCAAGACGCACGAAAGGAACTACACAACGCATGATTTGGAACTGGGAGCAGTGATATTTGCGCTTAAGATATGGAGACATTACCTGTACGGTACCAAGTGCACCATTTACACCGATCACAGGAGTCTCGAGCATATCTTCAAGCAAAAGGAATTAAACATGCGACAACGCCGATGGGTCGAACTTCTGAATGATTATGAATGCGCCATTAAGTATCATCCGGGCAAGGCCAATGTTGTGGCAGACGCCCTCAGCCGGAAAGACACTGTACCAAAGCGCGTGCGAGCACTACAACTTACCATCCAGTCTAGTCTCCCTACTCAGATTCGAAACGCTCAGATTGAAGCTCTGAAACCGGAAAACATCAGGGCTGAGTCCCTGCGAGGATCGAGACAGCAACTAGAACAGAAAGCAGACGGCGCCTACTATGTGGCAGGGCGCATTTGGGTCCCACTATACGGAGACCTACGAGAGCTTGTGATGGACGAAGCTCATAAATCCCGTTATTCAGTACATCCTGGTGCAGATAAGATGTACCACGACTTAAAAACCACTTACTGGTGGCCTGGCATGAAGGCCCACATAGCAGCCTACGTTGGCAAATGTTTGACCTGCGCAAGAGTCAAGATCGAGTACCAGAAACCAGCAGGTCTACTGCAGCAACCGGAAATCCCGAAGTGGAAATGGGAACAGATTTCCATGGATTTTGTTACAGGGCTACCTAGATCTCAACGCGGGAATGATACTATTTGGGTGATAGTAGATCGTCTGACTAAGTCTGCACACTTTCTGGCCATCAAGGAAACAGACAAGTTTTCTACCCTGGCAGAAATCTATTTGAAGGAAGTAGTCTCCAGGCACAGGGTGCCAACTTCTATTATCTCCGACCGAGACGCTCGTTTTACTTCCGAGTTGTGGCAAGCTATGCACAAATCCTTTGGCTCACGTTTGGACATGAGCACCGCTTATCACCCGCAAACGGATGGGCAGTCTGAACGCACCATCCAAACCCTGGAAGACATGCTTAGGGCATGTGTGATCGATTTTGGCAAGAACTGGGAGAAACATCTACCGCTGGTGGAATTCTCCTACAACAACAGCTATCACACTAGTATTCAGGCGGCACCTTTTGAGGCATTGTACGGTCGTAAATGCCGATCACCTCTCTGCTGGGCGGAAGTAGGTGACAGTCAACTCACAGGCCCAGAACTAGTGGTAGATACAACGGAAAAGATTTCACAGATCAGACAACGCATGGCGGCAGCTCGTGACCGTCAGAAAAGCTACGCTGACAAGCGTAGGAAACCGTTAGAATTCCAGGTCGGGGACCGGGTTCTACTTAAAGTCTCACCCTGGAAGGGTGTGGTCCGTTTCGGTAAACGGGGCAAGCTGAATCCACGGTATGTTGGACCATTCGAAATTACCGAGAAAATCGGTAAGGTTGCTTATAGATTGAACCTGCCTGCAGAGCTGAGTGCAGTGCACAACGTTTTTCACGTATCTAACCTGAAAAAGTGTTTGTCGGATGAAACACTTGTGATTCCTTTTAAGGAACTGACGATTGACGAACAGCTACACTTTACTGAGGAACCGATTGAGATCACGGATCGAGAGATCAAAACCCTCAAACGTAGCCAGATACCCCTTGTGCGAGTTCGTTGGAACTCACGGCGCGGCCCAGAGTTTACCTGGGAGCGGGAGGACCAGATGAAGTCCAAGTATCCCCAGTTATTCCCAAACGAAAACCCCAGCACTGAAGCTACAACCGAATTTCGGAACGAAATTCCAAACTAACGGGGGGATGATGTGACACCCCGTTAAAACACGCTAGCTGGGCAGTGGCTGCTTCAACTTTCGGGACGAAAGTTCTTAAAACTTGGGGATAATGTGACACTCGGGGTTTTTCTGAACGAACACCTTGTAATATTTTGTGTATATAAATATTATTAAATGGAAACGTGATCGTTATTTGCTTAATGTGTGTTGAATGTACGTATGATATATAAATGTTCGTGAGTCGAGACCATGACTCGCAACCGGGCGGTTGCGAGTGGGCCTTTGGGCCGTAACCAGCTTGGGCCGAAACCCCAAGCCCAACCCGAAACATCCCCTTGTATATATATCCCACCTTTCCCCCACTTCTTCCATTTCACACACACTTCTCCTCTTTTTCTCTCAACTTGAAACTCCAAACAACAACACCACTCTTCTTCTCTTTTCGGTTCAAGCAAGGATCTCGGACAAGAAACTCGGTCAAGACTATCACTCGGACATTCCATCTTCTCGGTTCTCTTTTCTTTGTTTTCGGCTCCTCCTTTCATAACCGGTTAGTGCTATCTTTTGTGTTACTTTGTGCATAGAATTTATGTGATGTTTATGAACAAGAATGTGTTTGGTTAGAAACAATATGCATGATTCTAGGGTGATTTGTGAAGTAAAATATATGTGAAAACCATTTATGTGTGAATACTTGTGACATGTTTAAAATGACTAGAAAATGGTAGTTTACAAGTGTTCATGGCCAATCAAACTATACTTCTTTGTTTCTTGCAAAATGATGATTGTTAAACATAAGTTTCGGCTATGTATTGTATGCTCTTTGTTCTTGCAATGTTAATCTTGTTAAAATATGTGATTTTGGATCATAAATATATGGTTAGGTTGACATGAAAACCCTAGAAAAATGATGAACATAGGATGAACTTCTTGAATGTGGTTTGAAGGTTTTAAAAAAAATGGTAAAGTTTGATCTATATGGTTTAATGGTCAAATGAGGAAAAGTGTTTGTAGAAATCTTATTGGTTATTTCCGGATTTGGGCCTGAATTCTTGGTACAAAATGGACTGATGCATCTGCATCATCACGTGTGTATGAAAGGGACAGTTTCCGACTCGCAACCACGGCTTTACGACTCGAGACCACGCCGTTACGACTCGCAACCAAAGCATGACAAGTCGAAACCACGAGGTTGCGACTCGAGACTACGACGGTTGCGACTCGCAACCAAAACGTGACAACTCGAGACCACGGTTACGACTCGCAACCATAACGTGACAAGCCGCAACCACCTGGTTGCGACTCGAGACCAGCTGGTTGCGAGTGGGCCGTCCACTTTGGTTATTGGGCCATTATGTGACTTGGGCTATCTGTTGACTGGATTATGTGTTGCTGTTGACTGTTTAATTGTTTAGGCCGGCCCAATAACCCAATGACTGTTTACCTGTATGTATGTTACGTGCCAGTATGTGTTTTACGTGTATGCTTGTACACCGAACCTGACCTATACCGGTAACCATGTTAGGACGTGGTGACCAACGCGATTGACAAGTAACCTAAACCTACCGAGCAACCCAAGGTGAGTTCACAACTTAAAAGCATGCGTCCCGGTGGTTTGGGACACGAGACTAAAATAACCCTATCCCCTGGTAAAAGGGGATACCATATACATACCTTCCCTAGTTATTGGGAACACAACTTACTTTTCCTTCCCGGGTATTGGGAAACCTTTTTGGTTAATTACTGTTTATACGGATTGCAACCAACGGCACTAAACGAAACTCTATCACTCAAGTCCCTACTACAAATACCGATTAGTCGCCGGGTTAGGCGAGCAGGTTATTAGTTGATAGCGCTATTTAGGTGTTTACCAGCCTCACACCGTGCCCTGGTTTGGGATCGGTCGTGAACTAATGTACTCAGAAATCCGTCAATGATGATAGAACATTGACATCGGGGCATCCTGCGGATACGCAACGGTTACCTAGTGTTCGGTATTGGAAAAACAGTTTAGTCGCTAACTTTTGGGGTAGCTCCCCAGGGCATGTATAAACGGATAAATTAACCGGTGAAACAAGTTTTTGGTAATTAAAACTGGACAACTAGTGAACTCACTCAGCATCATTGTTGACCCCTTACTGCATGCTTTGCAGGTAGCCAGTGACGAAGGAGCTTGCAGCTTGGGAACGTGTAGTGTCTACTCACCCTGGTGCTGGGTGTTACCTTATTTTGAAACATGAACTATGTTTAAACTTCTTTACTTAAGCTTCCGCTACTTATTACTGTTTTGAACCTAAAACTTTAAACTCTGAACTTAATATTTGCTAAGCTTATGAATAGTAAGTATTACTTTTGTTATCAACTTAAGTATTTAGTATAATTGGTGGCTGGATCCTGGTCAGTCACGCCCCCGAAGCGGGTGTTAACCGCAGGTGGACTTTGGGGGTGTGACAGTTCTGAAGGCTGTCTTCGGGATACTCTCCTCCTGTATCCGAAGTTGATGATATCCAGATCGAAGATCGATCTTTGAATAGAAGCTTGAACCTTGAAGCTGGTCGAACAGATCATCGATTCTTGGCAGGGGATACCTATTCTTGATTGTTAGCTTGTTCAACTCTCTGTAGTCGATGCACATACGGAAACTACCATCCTTCTTCTTGACAAACAAAACTGGAGCTCCCCAAGGCGAGAAGCTTGGTCGGATAAAACCCTTATCTAACAACTCTTGAAGTTGCGTCGACAGTTCTTGCATCTCAGACGGAGCAAGTCTATAAGGTGCCTTAGCCACAGGTGCAGCACCTGGAACTAAGTCGATGCGAAACTCCACTTGCCTTTGAGGTGGCAAGCCAGGCAAGTCTTCTGGAAAGACTTCTGGGTATTCCCTCACGACAGGGATGTCTTCGATCTTCGGCTCAGCAGCCTTCTTATCCACAATGTGTGCTAGAAAAGCAACACATCCTTTCCTTAAACACTTCCTTGCTTTCAGGCAGCTAATCATCCTTAACGGCGTCTCACGCTTCTCCCCATGAACAACAATGGTCTCACCATCGTCGGTCGGAATACGAACAACCTTCTCGTGACAAACTATCTCTGCCTTGTTACTCGATAACCAATCCATCCCTACTACCACGTCGAAGCTTCCCAACTGGACTGGTAGTAGATCGAGAGCAAACTCACGTTCTCCTAATTCAATCACACAGCCTCTGATCACATCATTGGCTTCTACCAACCTTCCATTAGCCAATTCGATTACGTAGGGAATGTCTAACTTATTAGCGGCTAGCCCAAGTATATTCTTAAATTCTAGTGATATGAAGCTATAGTCGGCACCAGTATCAAACAGAACAGATGCATAACGTTGATTTACAGGGAACGTACCAGTGACAACGTTGGGATCCTGGCGCGCTTCCTGTGCACCGATCTGGAACACCCTTCCACGGGCTTGGTTCAATCCTGGGCAATCCTTCTTGAAGTGCCCAACGTCACCGCAATGAAAACATCCTAATCTTTTTCCACTTCCTGCACCGCCCCCAACTGGCGGGTTGTTTTGATTGGCAGTTCCGGCTTGATTTGCATTGTAGCCTCGATTATTCCCTTGTGGGCGATTTCCCAAACCACCACGATTATCGTTTCTATTCATATATCCTCCCTGGCCTCTCCGGCCTGCACTAGCCCAACATGATTCCTTTGAGTGGCCCGGTTTTCCACAAGATTCACAAACTTTCACGTTACAATTGCCAGCATGGTGGCGTTGGCAGTTGTTGCATTTGGGCTGGGTGCCCTGGTACCCTTTCCCTTTCTTGGTACTACCAGCTGATTTTCCCTTCTTTACTGCCATACTGACGCCCTGTTTGAAGTTTGAAAACTTCCTTTTGTTATCTCCTGAGGACTCAACGTGAGTCTCTGTCTTCTTTGCCTTGACTTCATCAAACTTGTTTAAACGAATTGCCTCCTCAGTGAGAGCCACGCTCAAATCAATGGCTTCCGTAATAGTTGCCGGTCTGGCGGAGGTCACCATGCTAATGATTTGGGGAGCTAACCCCCAAATGAAGCGCTCAATTCGCTTGTATTCAGGCGTGACCATATAAGGAACCACTTGAGATAGGTCATGAAATCTCTGGACGTATTCTGCAACCTTCGGTCCATCCATCTTTAGGTGCCAAAATTCAGTCTCCAACCTTTGAATTTCTGCACGGGAACAATACTTCTTGCGCATAAGCTCTTTCAATTCGGCCCAAGTCAGGGCGTAGGCGGCAGCTTCGCCTAGTGTTTGCACTTGTAAGTTCCACCAAGATAGGGCTCCGTCTAGAAACAGCCCTGAGATGTAAGTGACCTGCTGGTCGAGCGCACATTTGCTCATGCGGATGGTGGAATCAGTCTTCTCTGCCCAGCGAACGAAAGCAACAGCACCACCTGTGCCGTCGAAGTTGATGGGCTTACAGTCCAAGAATTGTTTGTAGGTGCACCCTGCACATACATCATATCATAGGAACGGCATTAGCATTTGCTAAAGGAATCCATTTATGCCATGGTATGTCTTAATGACTTAGGTTTACCATGAGGAGGATTTTGGTTGCCGTTGATGTTCGTGTTGCTTCCGCTTGGTCCTTCTTGCGAGGCAGCATACTGAGCAATGGCGGCAGCAATAACTTGCTGTAGTTCTTCAGGAGTAGTGGGCATCGGCTGCGGTTGACGTCTTGGTGCCATCTTCTAAAGATGCGTACGTCGATTAGGCCAAAGTAAACATACGTATATAGTAATAGTAATAGCATATAACATCTCATGTTATCAATATATCACACACAACATCCCATGTCCCAACATCCCATGTTGCAAATATCATACATACAACATCCCATGTCACAAAACATAAATAAGCAATCAAGTGAATCAGATATGGTGAGAATACGGCGATTGTTATATATATCGAGACCATAAAGTGTAGCAAGTGTGTCAGCATGTCACTGTATCATACAATCACAAATCAAATAGGGGCTACATCACCCCTGTCAAAAACAACATCACATCAGTGTCACATACAACCAGTACATCAACAAATATCAGCAAAAATCTGTATCGTCAGATGGTCTCCAAAAATCTGTGCAGTCACAATCGCGGTCGTCTCACCATCGCCTACCACTACGGTACCAATGAGCCCTATGCGGATGGGGGTGGGGGAGGGGGAAAGTGAGCGAAAAGTAAGCGGCGTAAGTGATACCAGTCCTCCTCCATCGCCTGCTGAGTACGGATCACGGATGCAACCTGCTGCTCCAAGGTCGAAAGTCGGGCAGCAATGTCAGGAGGAAATGATCGAAAAGGCTGAAATGACGAAGATGTCTGACCAAGATATGGACCAAAAGACAACTGAGCTCTCTCGAGCTCCTGGAGTCGCTGTGAATGAGACTCGTGCTGGTGTACAAATGACATCAAAAGATCCTCAATAGTATGGCCCAAATGAAATGGATGATATGGATCAGTGGGTGGCATCGGTGAGGAAGATGACCAAAGTAATGGCGTGCTGGTAAGATCGATAGGTGCAACAGAAGATGGGATAGATGCTATCTGAGGCATGAATGGCATGGTCGTCGGTACATGACCGAAAGGGTGAGCTGAAGAGCCCTCTCCAGGCCCCGCTGGAGGAATAAACGGTGGGATCTGAAATGAAAAATCAGTATGATGTGTGCCAGTGTGATGTGGGGGAAACGGTGGAACATCCTCGTCCGCCGGTATCCACCCGTGCTGTGCCTCCTCATCTTGAGGATCCATGTGCTCAGCAAAAAGAGCGTGCTCGGGCTCGATGGGTAAAGGATCGATAGGAGCAATAACGGGGTCAACAGGTGCAATAACAGGATCAGCGGGTATGTCATCAACGGGTAAAGGAACAATAGGATCAGCAGCAACATGATCGCCCTCGATCATAGGAACATCTACAGGGGGGATAGCATCAACAGGCTCAAGAGGAAAATCAGCATGAACAGGGTCATGCTCAGGTAAAGGGTCAAAAGCAGCTGCCTGCTCTGGGGCTATGGCAGGCTCAGGGTCGTCGAACGCCATGTCAAAGTCAAAATCTGGGTCAATGGGACCGATAGGATCATCAGGGTCCTCTATATGCTCATCCATAGGAATATACTCGATATCATGGTCAGGATCAAATCCTGGAGGGAAAACAGGGTCAGAATCCTCGATATCATCATGCTCAAACGCGTAGCTCGGAATAGGGGCAGCTGAAGACGCATGATCAGGGTCTGAGTCGTGAATAAACTGCTGCGCGCTCGCCCCGCGAGATGATACAGATGCCACAGACTCTAAAGAGTCCGGGACTGGTGAGTGAATGGGCGAGTCTCCAGCTGGAACGTCAGCTATCATCAAGAGACCGCCAGCAGGTAGAGGAGCTACGTCAGGATCCTCGTCCTCAAATGGCTCGTCCTCGTAAAGCTCGATGTCGCCGTCGGCATCGGCGTCTGGCATAAGCTCATAAGCAGGGTAAGAAGCAAGAGGAATCGGTGCTGGAATCGCAACAATAGGGAGGTACTCAGCAGGGTCGCCATCAATGGGCTCATAGGCAAAAGGTATGGGTGCCGGAATCTCTACCAGAGGGTGCCGAAAGTCATCGTCGTCCGTGCTAGTATAGTCTGAGGTGTGCACCTCATGCTCCGAAGACATAACATCGTCTGACACTAACGGTAGGGGTCCAGTGGTACCTGATCCACCTGTAGCTGGTGAATCCATGGGTCTGTAACATAACACAGGATAAGCACAAAATCAGTGAATCAAATAGTCACATAAGTTACCAGATAATAATCACATAATCCACCTAGTCCCACTAGCCTCCCAGCCTCCCAGACTGTCCTTCCTAGTCTCACTAGCCAACATTCCTAGTCCCACTAGCCTCCCAGCCTCTCAAACTGTCCTTCCTAGTCTCACTAGCCAACACTCCTAGTCCCACTAGCCAACACTCCTAGTCCCACTAGCCAACACTCCTAGTCCCACTAGCCTGATCCTCAGCCTCCCAGACTGAGCCTAGAATAATGAATAAAATGTGCTCAACATTTGTTTGTAAAAAGTTTGTGGATCTGGACTTAAGTGGTATGCAGAAAAAATGTTTTCGTGAGAGCCCTAGTGATCATAGTCTAGACTCGAGAATGAATCCTAGTTCGCTATGATCAGAGCTCTGATACCAAGCTGTCACACCCTGGCTTTGCGGAAGCGTGGTTAATTTGTGTGACTTCTTAATACCATAGCTTAATCATAACAAAGCTATATGAATTTAAAAACCATGCAAGTCATCCATTAAGTTTTTGAAAACATCATACAATACCATTGTTTTAACATGCAACCATAACCTTGTTCAGTAACATTACAACTTATAACAAAACATAAACGTGATTTAGGGATTGTGTCTTGTCCAGGCAAGAGACACAACCCTAAACCCTGATGACTTCATGACCAGTGCAACGGAAAACGTTCCATACCGTGCCAGATCCGTTTAATTTCCTGAAATACATGTGAGTTGAAAAATCAACAATAATGTTGAGCGAGTTCATGTGTAAGTGAGTATATAAAACCTTTGTGAGTATAAAAATAGTTGTGGTATGTAGCAGTGTAAGAGGACTTGTGATCATCAATGGTTTGCAAGGCCACTGACATATGTGAAGTGCAAATAGGGAGACTCAAACCTAGCAGATTTATGCCACGGCAAAGTATGTGGACAAAGTCACCCCACGGTCCGTTTCTAGTTTGGCCGGGGGCTGGGCTCGCTACACCCAGATAGATCTACCGCTCCTGTCCCTCGGTCCCTCCATGAGGACTAATGGCCCCATGTTGTTCCTATCCACTCACATGATCGTATAACACCTCCTTACGTTAAACATACCGTTGTAAAGTACTCGTAAATCATAGTAACATGTATTTCACCCCCGCAGTTAAGTAAACTGAAAACAGTTAGAGAAAAGGGGGACATGAACTCACAGTGAATGCGTATCTCTACCAAGTAATCCGAATATCCGAAGCTGTGCAACGACCTACAGGTGCTAATTCTATTAGACGGATGGCCGTGCCTTAGCTTTATAACTTATATTTTTAGGAGACGGTTAGACAACCGTTCCGTGTACATACTTGGTATTTTACTTTCCTTCCCAAGGATGGGGGATTTAAATACATGTGTATTTATACTATCTCATTAAGTCCCACTTAATATATTTTTATTTCTTATTCCAAAATATAATTATTTTTCTCAAAAATAATATATTTTCACTTTACATAATACTTTCCAAAATAATACGTTGACAACATATGTGTCGGTGAATATTTCCGCGTAATGCGTAAGTTACGTTTTAATGATTAGGTGGTAATAGAAATTACCGTTGTAACTTTTATGCTTGTCGTATAAGCGTTTCTATTATTTTGGGTTTGACAAGTTAGTAAATATTATTTTTACTCTAAAAATAATATTTATACACTTTCACAAAATAATCATAAACAGTGTTGTGACAAAATATATTTACCGAATATATATTTATCACGTTTAGTTTTGTGAACATCCCACCTCCGATTATTTATAAATAAAGTTTTGGCGAAATATATTTGAAAACATGTCAAAGTAGTCTAACACTTGTAAATAATTCTAAGTGTTATATTTTTAGAAAATTTCGCCAGAGTTTCCCCTGTAACTGGAGGTGGCCACGCTTTCAAGCGTATCATTTTCTTTTACAAAATCACTTCTTTTATTTCAATCAATCAATTTCCAACATAATAAACAAGTTTCAACACTTTACTTTGTAGACTAGTATGTAAAATCACAATATTACATGAACTTGTAGTTTTTCTAAAACTATCATGTAGATCTCGTTATATTTAGTGGATCTATGTATAAAATAGTTTATTCTTGCAAAAACCCCGTTTTTGGAACAAATCACTCTTTACAACTTCCGACAATTTTTATAAAAAATTGTTATTTTGTCGGATCTTTCATTTCACAAGTGTTTATACACTTGTAGATTATAAAAATCACATTTGTTAACATGTTATACAACTTTTATAAAACATGATTTTCTCGACACCCGGTCCTACGTATATACCACTTGTACATACGTAGATCGGCTCGTTTTAAATACTATTTTTCATGTTAAAACACTTTTACACAAGTTCATGTTTCCCGTGTGGTGGAGTTTCACCTTTTAACCCTTGTACAAAAGAAACAAGCGTATGTCAAGATACGTGATCTTAACAAAGTCGGGTTAAACGATGATAAGAGCCACCACATTGTAGATCGGGCCATATAAACCAACATATTCAAATACTACGACATTTACACGCGTTATGTTCTTTTATCCAACGATTTTCACTTTTTAGTAGACTTTAAAGATTCATGAAGCGGGTTACCGACATTTAACCGATAAAAATCCTTTTAACCACTTTAGACACGACTAATAACGAGTTTTAAACAATATACCTCTAGCTCGGGGCTAGGGAAGATTCTAGTCGAAAACTGCGTGGATAAAAGCAAACGGTAGAGGTCCTTTGCGTTCCGAGTGCACCAAAGCTCCTTATACGTGACCCGTGAAGCTTGAATGATCTTGGAATGGCAAGACTCGAACTCGAAAGCGGATGGATGGTGGTGAGGGGGTTCGGCCGAGATAGAGGGAGCAAGAGAGTGAGAGAGGTGAGATGGTGAAGTGTGTGTGAAATGTGTGAGAGAGGTGAGTTTATATAGAGAGTTTTCGTCATCGTCCAATGGATCTCGTGTCTTCTAGATATCAGACAAGAATAATAAAATATTAAAAAGGACGTACTCCCTTGTCCACCTTGTTGGCCGATTGGTTAGGGTGGTGGGGCCACCCGGTTCGTTTTCAACTAAACAGTTATGGTTCAGTTATGTTAAGTCGGTTACTTAAAGGTCTAACCTCGTTAGTTGTTTATTGCGTTATGATACGGGTGTTAGGGTAATCAGGGACCCTAACTGGCTCAGAAAGGTATCAATATTAATTTTGACAATATTTTTATGTTCCGGGTATTGTCCGGTTGTTCGGTTGGATAGGAATCCGTTAAAGTGCTTAAGATATCCTTTAAGCGTCGTAAGTAATATTCTTAGCGACACAATTTATTTTGCAAAGTGTCAGGAATAATTCCTTGTGTTTTGGCACTTTATTAATTAGCTAGAAGCTAGTGTGTAAATAAAAGTGCTGTGTTCCGTGCTTAAAGTACGTTTTAGGCACATCCAAATCTCTGTATCTTATTCCTAGAGACGTAGTCATACAACCCTTGTATCCTTACACACACTATGGGTGTAGTAAAATAATTCTGGCTCATTCAGGCCTTTAGAGGCAGTGTCTGCCTGATGCTGGCTATATCAGCATGTTCACTGTGTATCCGTTTAGTGCTACTGTGCTTTTTGTGCATCAAGTTTGTCACTAGAGTTCAGTAAATAAATAATGTAGTGACAGGAAAAATCAAAGTATGATGCAGACATGTACATGTATCAACAATCAAGTAGCAGTTTATCAGAAATCTCAGTTAAGCACAGTAATTAGGCAACAGTTAATAGCTAATTAAGTCGTACGGATACCTGGTTTTGTGAGGGTTGTCACACCAGCAACAACATAATGAAGATGAGGAAGATGTGGTTGACTTGAAACCACAATGGGTAGCCGGCTCATTAGATGAGCAACCTGAAAGATGGCAGCCGGCGTTGTTTCATGACAAGATGAACACTTTAAAAGACAAGAGAGAAGGATTTATCTGTGAAAAAGAAGTAAGAGAGCATGATTTTGGGCCATTAAATGTTATTAAAAAGTTCAAGGCTCTAGGTTGGGAAGCAGCTCGGCAGTGTTATGATCGGGATGATAAGAACTTGTTTGTTGACGAGATACAGGAGTGGATGGCCACGTACTCTGAGATGCCCACCATACAACAAACCATCACAAATGAAGTTATTTGGAACAGTGAATGGCATTGAGGTGGAGATGTCCTTTAATACGCTGAGACGTGTGGCCCGGTTTGACAGTAAACCTGCCAACAAGTACATGTTTCCAAGCTTGGATGATCTCTACTTGATCATCCTAGGTGGAACTCAATGTTAGAAGCTTTATTCTTGCCCGAAACAACACATGAGACGCTTTATAGGAAAAAAATTGAAGATTGAAGCGAAGCTTTTGTTGGTGATTTGTTTACATAGTGTTATCCCAAGACGGGGTGATAAAGTTGAGGTCTGTTACCCGGAGGTGCCTATCTTATATACTCTACTTCATGGGGCACCTATGTTACCTTATCACTATTTGGTGCTCAATAATGTGTGGATAAGTAGAAACAGCGTGGGAAGGAAGATCATACCGCAATGTAGGTTGATCACGACTCTCTTAATAGATGTATGGTGCCATTGGTTCAGATGATAGGGGTGCGGCTAAGAAACATAAGTCGTTCGATTTGAAAAAGCTTGGTGTGGGTTGGAAATACCAAGAATCTGAAAGGTATCATAAATTAAAGAGCGAAGGTCAAAGGTGGCGGGCACTTAAGGCAGACGCAAGGCCATTGCGTCCGAGAGAAGCGGATGAACCGGATAATGGAGAAGAGCCCTAGAGTGGGGATGATGATTATATAGATGATCCTAATGTGGAGGCAACGGAGACAGAAGAAGCTGGGTCGAGTCGAGGTGGAAGGCGAAGGGGGCAAACCCGGCCCGTATATGCAAGAAGAGCATTTGATTATTCCCAACAGCAATTTGATCCAAATTAGGCTCATTACGGGACAATGCAAGAAGTTGTGGATAATGTTCATCCACCTACATTATGGTACAGTCCAATAATGACTATTATGTTGTCCTCCGCACTGACTAAGTTTTTATATCGTCCACATTTGTGAGTCCAATAATGACTATTATGTTGTCCGCACTTATGGGCTTACACAATCCGCACTTAAAAATTCCTTTACATGGTCAGTACATAATTCCTTTTATATGGTCCGAACTTATAGTTTATTTTAGGGGGTCCGAACTTAAGTGTTTCATGTGATCCGAACTTTTTTGTTGGAGATGAAGTCCGAACTAAATTAACTGGGATGGAGTCCGTACTTATTTATATATGATATAGTCCACACATACGTAATGTCCGAATATAATTGTTTGATTATAGGTCCGTATTTGATCATTTAGTCCGCACATGAGACACTTCATCTAGTCCGCACATGAGATACTCCATTTAGTCCGCATTTAATGTATCTAAACCTGTCCGCATTTATGTACAAATAAAAAGGTAAGAGTGCCCGAACTTATAAACATTCACAATGTCAGAAGTCAGAATTTACCACCTTTTGAACATAAGAACTTATGAAATGCTTGAGTGGTCCGAATATATATGGCCACCAAAATTGTTAGGATGAAAGGTTCATATAGTCAGAGTTTGTGATATTAAAAAATGGAGGATCTGAATTTAATAATGGTATGAGTTCTCTAAATTAAATTAAATAATCATGTGCATGGTATGAGTTCTCTAACTTAAATTAAATAATCATGTGTTGCACTAGAAATAAAGGTTACCATCGTGAATGAAATGTTAAAGGTCAGAGCTTTTTGTTTGGTTACAGGGTGCCCGAACTTAAATGTAGTTATATAGGTCCGACTTTGTTGGAATAATTATATTCTGACTTCATGTAAGTTATTTCCAAGGTGATATCCTTCTTTGAATGGGCCGATGATGTTGGGCTTCAAGGTCCGAACATGTAAGGGAGTTAGTTAAATGATCAAAGTTTATTTTTCTTTTATGTCCGAACTTATAATCTCATTTAGGGATTAGAACTTAATTATATATCATGTGCCCAGTA
This sequence comes from Helianthus annuus, assembly GCF_002127325.2. NCBI lineage: Eukaryota > Viridiplantae > Streptophyta > Magnoliopsida > Asterales > Asteraceae > Helianthus > Helianthus annuus. Next base: position 62,872,241 of record NC_035446.2, read on the forward strand.
GTCCTAGTTATTAAATGGTGGCTGTTATGTTAGGACTTGTATACTTGGGCCGTTACGAATGGGGGTAGATGGCATATTTTGAAAATATTAGAGAAGTGGAAGTTGAATTACAAAATTTAAATTGGGTTCAATATGGGGAGCCACAAATTTTGAAAAGAAATTTTGGGTTTTGTTGGTTTTCAAATATATAAGGTAATTTAATTTGAATGGTTGCGACGGTTTTATGGATGCTTCTTGTAGGCATGTCAGCAGTCAGTTTGGATATTTTATGTTGCAAATTTTATTCTGAAACAATGAGTTAATTGGGTGTTTGTATGGACATGATGGTTGCATAAAAGTTATTTTTTTGTAGTATTATATTATATAATTTCTCAAAATAATATTGAAAGTTAACTTTTTACTATCATGGTGAACAAGGTTACTTTAAACAAATTTGGGAAAAAAACATGTCTGATATTTTAGTTGTGTCTGAAAGGCATGTAATGTGCAGGATTTTTGAACGGTATGCTTGGTAGAAGTTAAGATTATTTTCAAACAAGTGCAGAAGTGCTTTGAGTAATATTGTTACACATGACAGTGTTAACGTCATCGTTATGGCATTTTGGATATATGTTTTTTAGTGTCTGGACCACCACCACCACCACCATCACCACCACTACTATGTTTATGTTTAAGTTTAAGTTTAAGGCTTTTTTCTGGTAGAATTCTAGCAGCAGATTAAATGCCAGTTTTAATAGTAGCAGGTATAGAAATCTTTTAATATAAAAACTTACAGCAATGGAGGTTGGTGAAACAACATGACATTTAGAAGTAAAGATTCTTCTGTACAAACTTATAACGTTGGTTCACTACTTTATCATTAGTTATGCATGCCTGAATGTAATAATTTTATTTGCTACTTCCACAATTCATTTGCACTCATCCAAATTACAAAATATATTAGTTCAGCCCGTGGTAACTAACCACTAACCTATTACATATATAAACCACATAGAAACTCGATGGACTTATACTTTTAGCCTTTTAGTGGCAATAATACCGCCAAAAATTTCACAAAAAAGAAAAACAATTACTCCAACAAAAATACTTACAGAGACAGAAACCCTAGCCTTTCTTCCCCAAATCGCAGCGCACATAAGAAACCTGGTAAGAACCCCAGTTTTCTTCTTGAATCTTTCTTCATTAGTGCAAATTATTTAATAATATTCATTATTGTTCCAGGAATATAGTTTGCGGATATGTGTCGAAGCTTATTTTGAAGAGATTATGAACCTTAAATTGAATAAATGTTGAATTTTTCTGGATATATAAAATTCCATGTGGTGGTCCTTTAGGTCGGATTTTGAGCCCTTTATGAATCCTAAATTGAACATGTGTTGTATTTTGCTAAATATATGATTCAATGTGTGGTCTCTTATGTATGTGAGCCCTTTATGAACCCTAAATTGAACATGTGTTGTATTTTGCTTGATATATGATTCCATGTGTGTAGTGGCGGACCTAGGATTTTTTTCCATTTGGGTCTACTTTTTTCAGTGTTCAGATTTTTCAGAACCATACGTTAAAATTTTCGGGTCGGGTCGGACGAGTAACATAATAAAATACAATATCAAGTTTTAACAAACTATTCACATATTCAAAATTCAGATTCATAGCACTCAAATTTTTACATGTTAATCTGATTTCTAAATATCAAAGGCATAGTAGAAAATATTTAAAACAACTAAAGTTAAACTAAAATAGCAAAATTAGGTTTACCTCAGACCGTGATGCTTCTGTCTTTTTGTGTTCCTGAATGCTTGGCTGCTGCTAGTGTGTTATTATGTTTAGAAACCTAACTTTCTAATTTGGATTTAAAAATAAATAAAAATGAAAACACCAAAAAACAGGATTGCAATACTCAACCTCGCGATCGATTTGCTAATATAACATGGAAAATACCAGTCCACTAGTCTTCATCTTCATGCTATGCTATGGGTCCACCTTGTTATTTTTATGGGGTCCTTCATAAAACTAATATATCGGTTCTACTACATGTTTTTAAAACATTGGGGTCTCGGTACCCCGACCCACGCTATGTGGGTCCGCCCCTGCATGTGTGGTCTTTTATGTATGTGAATGGTTACATTACATGGTTAGAAGCTTTGTGGACATATATTAAGCTATTAGGTTTTTTTTGTGTGAAATTTATTTGAAACTAGAATTATAATTTGTTAACTTTTTTGTATTATAAATATGCAAGAAAGAATGGAATATTGAATATAATATCGTTGTATGTTTATAACTATTAGTTAATAACAATTTGTTTATTTATGTGAAGGAAAAAAGTGAAAAGGCACGAGCAAGTGCGAAGAAGAACAAATACCGACTCCCTCGGCACTGGCGGATCTAGAAACGGATCATAGCCGTAACGTTTTATAAATAAGCCGTAACGAAATCGAAAAAACGTTAAATTTTTCCGAAATTTACTTTAATTTTTCCAAATTTTTCCGTGCCAAGCCGTAGCGGGCGTTGCCCCCTTGTATAAGCTACATCCGCCATTGTCCCTCGGGACGCAAAGGGTTTGCGGTTTCGAGCCCCAACGTTAGCCTATATGATCTCAACTTGTACCAATAAATGAATTTCTTGAGCCCTAGTATTGTGGTGCGAGTGATGTGTCTGGTGGATTCCATATTCATTATCCACTTTTTAGTTAATTATATTTATATGATGTTTTATATATAATATTTTATAAAAATGTTTTATCATGTTTATCGTTTCCTCTAAGGAACGAAGAGCTTGGATTTTGGATTCGTCTTCGGTTAGGGACACCGAGAATAAAGATAATTATCCTCTTCCAAGAGCAATTGAATCTTTTTTTGCATGTCCATTCACTTGGACCATGGTTCGATTATGTTATCCGTATTATATGGGTTTATTCTCTTTTGTTTTATACAATTAAGTGATTATTTTATTAATTGATTTGTTTTCTTAATCAATGAAGTGTAAGCAATAAGATGGGTCATGGGAGTGTGGATACCTCGTGATTTGGTTTATGTTCGAGTTTGTTTTAGACAGGCAATTTTGTTTTCCAAATAATGCCAAATATTCCTTTTTTGATTTACATACTTTGACTTAAGCATGTTGTTGGGGTTAATCGAGTTTAATGTTGTATTATTTGGGCTTGGTGTTTATTATTTGTGTTTCGGGTTATTACGACATGATTCGAAACCTTTTTTGTGTTTCAGGTTACATTGGTTTGGATAATTTCAAGTTTTGTCATTTATGTTTACATCAGTTTGCAGGCGGTGTCCTTTAGCGCAAAAGTTTGCAAGTTTTGTGCTTTATGTTTCAAAATCTTGCACATTTTAACCTTTAGGCCAAACCCAGTTAGATTTTTTATTTAAATATGGTTATGTGTCTTGCATATGAGGGTATTATTGTCATTTTACCACTATAGGGATTGTTGAGTAAATAACTTGATATCAAAGGACTAAATGTGCAAGAAATAAAAAATAAAATATAAATATTAAAAATCCTGAAATTCTCTATCTCTGACTCTCTCTCTATCACGCATTTTCTTCTCCATCCTCTCTCTCCACCCACTACCACCACCTTCCACCACCACATCCACCTCCCACCACCAACCACTGTTGTCACACCCCCATATTTCCACGTTTCACCGGTGGGCCCGATGGGGGGGATTATCGTGACGTAGTTGGTAACGTTACAGTCAAACAACACAATATTTAAATGCACAGCGGAAGCAAAAGATAGATATATTTCAACCGAATATAACTGGAATATCAATTATCACAAACAGCACAGGGGATCAAAATAAAATAGGAAACATTGTTCAACAGTTTGACATCCAAGCTTGCGAGACTTATTGAGGACGCTAGGAGAAAGCCAGCCTAGTTCGCTTAGTACCTGCACTTAACCTTTTTGGGAAAATACGTCAGTTTACACTGGTAAATACATTCAACCGACTCAATTTGAAAAGTTTAATAAAAATTGATTTGAATGCACGTAGCACAAACTTTTGTAACTTGGGATAATTATTTGAATATAATACTTGTAAACGAATTACATGTTTTTTATACGTTCAGTAGCCCGATCCGTAGACCGGGTTAAAGATCAATAGACACACCACATTATTTATTCATTTATGCACTGACGGGTGTACGCCTACACCCCGTGCTCAGGTCGTGGCCATCTCGTAAGATGATGCCAAGGATATCCGGGACATGGTCATTAACCCCCCAAAGGCTTTAAGCAATCAAAACATTTCAAAACGAAGCATATCAATGATTTAATCTCTATTCGATTAAAGAATCAATGCTGGACCAAGCGGTATTTTATATACCGTACCCCAAGCCCGTATAAGGGAAAATAAGTTAAAAGTATTTACCTTTGCAAGTATCAATCACAAATAGCAAGTGCGGGTAGCTTTTACCGGGTCTCCTATTCTGGATCGAAGGTTTATAATAACCTATTAGAATCCTAACGGGTCTTTAATTAAGCCTAAACTTAGACCGGTTAGTTTTAACGAAAGATACGGTTCGAACGCACGATTAGGCGAAGACCGGAATAGAATGTGTTTTCGTCCCGACAAGTTTAAAGACTTGTGTAATATAGGGAAACTAAACACCTTCTGGATTTTGAGATAAAACGATAAGGTTTGACCCGTTTCGGCTAACTTATGTAAACTTAGTTATATAAACCGAACCGAACTCGTAATTAGCGTAACGGGTAACCGTGAGAGTCACTTACAGGTTTCCTAAGTTAATATGCCCTAATTATGTTGTGATATCAGTAGGATATCTCCCATTATGCCCAAAACGAGGTTAATTCCATAATACGCCCCGTAGGGGTATATTGGTCATTTTAAAGATTATAAAAGAGATTAATTAAACTCCTGCGATTCGGGTCTGAATAAATCAGTAAAATAACTTATTTTAACAGGGTAAATCAGTTGGTGATAGGTCTTACATGGTAAAATGGTTTTAAACTCAAACTATGCGTTTAATAGGCGTAAAAGGCCATTTTAAGCGATTTTCAGGTTAAACAGGAAATCTAAGTTTTCTGATCAGGTTACTTAGTCCAAAATAGTTTATTTAATATATAAAATCAGTAGCAATTGGATTTGTGTCAAAATACTATGTAGAACTCATTTTATGTCCGAAAAGGGTATAATCGGTATTTACCGAATCAACGCTATAACCTTAGGTTATGAGCAGGTTAAAAATAATTAAAAATCTCAAAATATTATATTACATCAGTGGGTAAAAGGTTTGGTGTCGAAAGTTGGGTTTAGATAGGCTTTATGCTAAGTGCGCCGTTTAATTAACAAAAGTTTCTTAATTGCGCTATTTTGCATAACTCCTATTCTAGACCTCTAACTGTTATGAAACTTTAGGGACATGCTTATAAATCAGTAACAAAAATTTTTGCTCTCTCACATTCCCAAAATTCTCGTTTTATGGACATGAGGGCGTTATGGTCAACTTTTAAGCATTTAACGGAAATGTGCAAATGACTCGGACATTCAACGAACCAGCCACAGAGGGTTATACTATCATGTAACCTGGTCCTAAGGAAGTCCTAAGGCATTTCTAAACTCTACTAAAACGGGTCAGAACTAAAGTCAAAGCAAAAGTCAAAGTTTTGCGACTTTCGGTTCCGAACCGGGTCTAAATAGGAAATTGTCGGATCAAACAAGCTTAGACCAGTTATTATACTTATTATCAAGTTATATGAGTGATAAAATAGGTTACATGCCTTCCACATTGTTAATTATATGTTAATTCGAAAATTAAGCTTCTGTTGATTTTTTCTAAACATCTTTGACCCGACATTTGATCTAGTTAGAGTGGGAATCAGAGGGTGCCCTTTTGAGGGTTTAATGCCCACATAATTACCAACTTATAACTACCTTTGATTCGATTAATCACTGGACCATTAATGATTAATCGTTAAGTCAACCGTTAATTACGACGGTTTGACTTTTAAGCTAAAACTAAGCAAAAACTTAACTAAGAATGGTTAAGCATACTTACCCAAGTCTAATGCACGATTATGAAGGCTTAGGGAAGACACTTGTGCTCCAGAAAGCTCCACATATGCAGAAGGAAGGAATGGACATAATGTTGCAACAATGTGGCTTTATATAGTGTTCTTAATCCATTGAGATCATGACAACTAGGTCTATCATTGATCCCAGATCATTTACAAGTGTTTCCTAGTGCCTAGGAACTGTTAGGGGTCGCCCATGTTGCTGAAAATATCTTACTAAGTCGGTTAAACGTTTATAACAGCCAACAGCCAAGCTGCTGTCGCTGGACACCCCTTACGGACCGTAAGGCAGGTCCTTTACGGTCCGTAAGCCTTTGCCAGAAAGCAAAAAATTTAACTGTTGGATCGTCGTTGACCCTGAATGAGTCGATCAGAAGAGTTGTTTATCTAATCCAAAGGCGGAATCAATGAATCAGACGCTCAAACTAATTATAATGCTTCTTATATTGATTCTTGACAATGTTTACAACCTGGAAGCAATTTGGCAGCACTTCGTTACACTTTCAGATCCGTACCAAATGAACTAAACATGTGCACTATATATAGTGGTGATGGTTCGCTTATGTGGACACTCAAATGATCGAACCTGTGTGATTGATGGTGGTTCGCTTATATGGACAATGTCCATATAAGCGGACCTACTTGCTAAACCACCATTTTTCATGTCTCGAACCTTGTGCACTCAATATTCTATCCTATCCTATTCTATTACATGAAACAAGACGAAGTCAATAGACGTAGTGCACTAACAGACTCCCCCTCGGATATTGACGAAGTCTTCAGTGACCATTCTCTGTTATGCCACCTCTTCAGTCTTGATCATCTTGCCATCTTGTTCAGATTGTAACAATGTAAGTATCCTTCAACCTTTCTCTTTGATCATCTTCTCTCTTTGACTTTTTCACCAAGATCTCATCACTAGCTTTAACATCAACTTTTCATCGTCAGCTGGCTCCCCCTCTCATCAAGCTTCCATGCTTTTAGGGATCGACACCTAGCTTTCCGGTTACAAGCTCTTCCTCACTTTCAGCTTGTCTTCAGACTCCCCCTCAGTCTTTGCTTTTGGGATCGAAGCCTGGACTTTTCCTGCAATCACTCATACACTTAATAAGTAACAACATTTTAAAATCATCAATCAAATCCTCTAATCTACTCCCCCTATCAACCAACTCAACAGATATGGCAGCATTAAAGAATCCAACTCCCTCACAGTTTATCATCCAAGTTCAAGTCAATGACCTTGGAGATATCACAAACTGTTTTTGAACTTTTATAGAAATTTCAAGTTTCAAATTATTGAACTTGTTTTATTTTCAGAAACACACTCAGCTTACTTAGATTTTGAAACTCATCAACTCAGACATCGGTTGTCGAAAATAAACCAGAAATCAAAATCTTTTTGTATTTTCTGAAAATATAAAGCAGTAAGAAATATGTACAAACATATTTACAAATAATATTTTTGTTTTGAGTATGCGACAGAGGATCATATCAGTTTTGACAAGTTACAAGTACCATTGAGCTTAGTTACACATTAAGAATTAAACAATTCACTTAGATTGTCGATATACTGATCCACTTAAATTTTCATACAAATTTCAACTAATTCAGGATATGATTTAGGTGTTTTAAGAACTTAAACTCATTCATGTGTCCCACCTCTTGAATATACTCCCGTATCCAGAATCCCAGATATTCAGTCTTACAGGTGAGTATACCATAGATGATATCTGTAAGGGGTTAGATGCGAAACTGTGAGAGCTCAGGTCAGAACTTCCGTTCAGCAGAGAGATGACGGCTCGACTTTTGGTGTGTCCCCTTTAGAGGATCTTTTAGTTACAACAGCAGCGACTATCAATTTTATTGTTTCATCAGCTTGTTGAGGGCGATGCTATATTTCAAGCATTTGCAGAAAGTATTATTCGGGGACTAGGTCAGTACTTCCATACAGCAGAAGTCCCGGAATAATACCCCAGATATCACTAAGTATAAAGACCTAGTATCTCAGAATAAGGGACCTTTCAAACGAGATTTCAGGGGTTACCTATATATCCAAGTAGTGTTCCCCACGAAATAAGCAAGTTTGAATTTTAGGTTTATATCCCGAAAAAGTTTACTAAGTGTATAAAAACCTATCGGCATATCATCAGTGAGACTGTTTAACGCTATTTAATCATTACATTTCTTTAGCATACTGTAACTGTCTACTGATGTACTATCATTTCCTCTTTTTACGCACAACTCAATTTTTTTTTAATTTTATCATGTTTTTGGCTTTTTCAATTTTCAAATTTTTAATGTTTTTGTATTTTCTAACAATTTTCTCCCCCTAAAATGCAAAACCATTAAAGAAATTTGACAAACCGATACTGATAGCTTTGTCTTGCCATCCATTTTCTGCTTAAAGTGCTCTGATTTGCAGAAAATCTATTATCAAGTACCCCCATGATTTACAACCCATTGATTTTGACAGTTAGAAAACCGTTTTTCAATCTGTGACAGAAATCATGTTTGTTCAGCCGTGAGGGTTTCGGCGTAGTCCATCAACACTTATTCAAACAAACTTAACAACAAACAATACACACAGTACACAAATCAACAAATAAACTCCCTGTTTGACACAAAACCAGGGTTCATCAACATCTTCCTGTGCTAGGCTGCTCCAAGTAACACTCTCACAATCTTCAGCATCATTGAGCACCTGCACAATCAACAATTTGATCATTTGAACAAAGCAACCCAAGCCTGTTTAGACTCAGGTAATTGAACATGAATTCTACCAGGTAAAATTGGATAATTCCGTTCATTTTTCTCAAAAACATCATCAATTTTAATCTCAACTTTATCGTCTTTTACCGGATTGACATGTTTTTTAACAGACCATGTTTGACTTGTTGGTGTTCCTCGTTTGTAAAAATTTGTCTGTTTTTCGATCTCCTGTTTTTGAGCAACATGTGGTTTCCAAAACTCTTGAGGTTTTGTCATATCGACAGATGTTCTCCATCTCTGTGTTGTTCTCAATCTGGGTGTGTGAGAGTCCCAGGTCTGTCTAGAATTGAACCTGTTCGGGTTTAATTTCCAATTTTGATTTGAGGCAAACTTGTTTGTAGTATACCTCCAAGTTTGTCTCGAATCAAATCTGGTTGACCTTGGTTTCCCACTCTCAGATTTCTGTTCTTTAACATCAACAGGCTTTGGATTTGGACACTTTCGTGCAACATGTCCAATTTGATCACATTTAAAACACACTTTCTTTGAAACATCCTTGGCTTGTTGTTGTTTCTTTTTCAAAGCATCAAACTCCTCATTAGACTGTTGTCCAAATTTGAGTTTTTCCTCTTCTTTCAAGTTTTTCCCTTGAACAAAATTCATCTTTTGTTGCAAATCTTGTTGTTTTCTTTGATTCCAATTCTGTTTCCTTTTATAACCCAAACCAGCCTTCATGTTTTTCTTCTTAGAACCAGGTTTGTTATAGAAAGATTTATGACCTTTACCAGCAAACTTCGGAATCTCAGACTTTTCAATCTCAACCATTTTGAAAACTTTATCTACCTTTTCTGAAATCACATTCTGAATCGGGAATACAACATCGAAGAATAATTTGTCCGATCCAATCATGGTATAAACCAATCCTTTTGAATCTTCATTCAAATTTTTCTCAGATTTTGTGTTTTTCAGATAACCATCATAAAGATTTCCTTCATCTTCATCCTGTGATTCAGACTTACCTTTTGTAGACTCATCTTTCAAAACACTATCAACCACCTTACATATCACCTCTGAATCATCAGCATCATCAGATTTGGTGTAAGTCACATCGATACTTTCAGGTAATTGGTCAGCTATGTTCAAGCCCTTTTCCACCTTTTCTTCATCATAAAAAGTATAATTGTTTCTCAATGGTGGTGGGACCTGATGAAATTCTGAACCAATACCCTTTTTACAATTATCAGTATCTTTGTCATCCGGTGTGATATTGAAAATGCGTTCGAGAATGTACGAAGAGTTATGATAACTTTGAAGTTTTGTAACAATCTTTTCTTTTTCAGCCAAGACTTGTTTAAGGTTAGCAATTTCATCAACACACTTGTTCAATTCAATTTGCTTTTCTTTAAACTTTCTTTCATACATTTCTTTGGTTATTAAAGTTTCAGACAATCTTTGATCAAAACTTTTACTTGGCTCTTCAAAGTATCATAAGCTTCTTGTACTCTCTGACTCGACCATTTTAAAGAATCATATTGTTTTTGTAACTCAAGAAATTTAGATTCTTTCTCAACACAGTCAACACATTTTGCGGCACATTTTTCTTTCAAAATCTTATTTTCTTCTTCAAAATCATGACATTTCTGTGTTAACTTCTCAACTTTTAATTTTAAACTTTCTTCTGTTTCAATTCTTTCTTTACATTTCTTTTTTAAAACATCTTCAAGTTTATTCATTTCATTATCTTTTATTTTTATAATGTCATCTTTTTCTGTACAGGCTTTGCACACTTCTATGCAATTCCTGCACTTGTTTTCATTTTTATCAACAATCTCAACATTTGATAAGTCAGAAGATTTATTTACCTCATTCTCTTTCAACACCAAATCTTCTTTCTCAGCTTTCTGATCTTCCACTGCCTTCTCCTCTTTTCCTTCTTTCTCTTCAGCATTTCCTTTCTCTTCAGATTTCTGTGTTTTTTCAGCAGCAGTCTTCGCATCAGCCTTCACTTCTTCAATCAACTTCTTCAATTCTTCTTCTTTTCTCTTTCTTATCTCTACTACCTTCGGTAGACTTGCTTCAAAAACCTCCTTTAACTTGTTCATCAAATCTGGCAGATAACCTTTATCAGAAAGCCTTCTTGTGTTGAAAGTTCCCTCACTTGGAAACAAATTGGTTACAGCATCAAAATCCACCTTTGACAGATCGACTACTGGATTACCCTGTGGATCCATGTAACACTCCAACTCTTCATTCCATCTCTTGGCTCTTTGTGCTTCTTGAAATGGTTCATTCAATTTTCTAATCTCCCATCTCGCACTGTCTCTTCGCCACCAGGCATCATGATCATCATTTGCAACAAATGCATATCCAACTGCATCTTTTTCTGGTAGAACCTGTTTGCTCCAATCATAACCTTCATCATCATATATAACTGCAAGAGCCCTTGATTTTTCTTCCGGCTGTTTCAATCTTGGTGGCTCAGACTTGTTCTGATGGTAAATCGCTTTCTTGTAATAATCTTCGTTGAACGGGTTCTCAGAATCATCAGCAGCATACGCATTTCTGCACTCGCGCTTGAAGTGACCTTTTTGTTTGCATTTGAAACATGTCACTTTGGATTTATCAAATCCCAGTTTGGTAGATGGTCCCCCAATTGACTTTCTCCCCGTGATCTCCATGAACCGCTGTGCTCGACGAACCGCACTGGCCATGCACCATCTTATATCCATTAGTTCCATCTCCTTGGGATCTAATTGATCATAATCTTCTTTCGTCAAATTGGTATTACCAATCTTCCCTGCAACGAGACATTCATACGATTCAAGTACAGATGCCAAGAAGACCATCTGCTGTTTTGCCGATTCTTCGCTGAAATTCTGTCCATTCTTCAAATCTACTGCGATATTACACTGGAATAGTTTCTTTGAAGCAGATTGGTCTGAAGCATTTGAAGAAGAACCACTGTGAAAACCACTGTGAAGATTTTGATTGTTCACTGAACTCGAGCTTTCTGCAGAGAATGCTGTTTTTGGAGACCCAGCTTGTGGTATATTTCCTCTGTAATACAGTTCCACATTCTGCTGATAAGCTGGACTGTTGACTTTCGATCTTTTTATCTCCAACTCATGACTTTCAAGCCTTTCAATCAGCAAATCAACCTTTAAATCACCAGGCTTGATCGTATTCTTCAGCATAAGAGCAAAATATTGCCACTCTTGATCATTGGGCATTGCATCAAACAATTTATCCACCATCTCTTCTTCAGGATATGAGATTTCATATCTGGCTAGCTCCATTTTCAGATGTCCAAATCTCTCAATCATCTTACAAACAGATTCATTTTTCATGTAATTGAACACATCAAACTCTTTACGCAACAATTTCTTTTTGTTTTTAACAATTTCATTACTACCAACACACTTTTTCTCTAATGCTTCCCACAATCTCTTTGAAGTTTTTTCTTGTTCAAGTAACGAGATAATATCCTCTCTCACTGACTGTTTGATCAACGTTATCATTCTATATTCAGTCACAACCTCTTTTATATCTTTTTCAGTAAAATCTTTCTCATCTATTAACTCTCCTCCTTCTTTCACTGGTGCTTTATATTCACTCACTAATTTTAACCAGCTTTCAGGAGCGAAAGCTTTTACCCAACCTTCAAACCTGTTTTTCCACCAATTATAGTCTTCGACTTTCATCAACTTTGGTAGCTTCTGTTGACTTCCATACATGTTTTCAAACTTCAAATTCTCCGAAATTTCTCTCGAATATTCTTTCAACTCATATCTTCTTTCTGACGATTCGGAAGTGAACGCATTATAGAATGTGTTGTAGAACTCTTCACCGTTGTTTGACATCTTGAATCACCTGAAATTCAATGACCTGGAAGCAAACAAACAAACTTAATCAGTTTAAACAATATCAAGTAATTTGAAATACACTGACACTCGATTGTCGTGAAATGATCTTGACACTTGGACGAAATCAGATTGAACGTATGAGCGAAACCAGTTTGAGCAAATAAGCGAGACTCCCTTGAACGAATAAGCGGACCACCACTAGACTAATAAGCGAATCTGCAAAAGGTATGGATAAGCGGACCAACAGATTTAACCTAATGAGCGAACCCTGACAATGTCCTAAGAGTGGACCAGACAATGTACTTATAAGCGAACGCCTAAAAGCGAACCACTCGAGCGAATCTACTAATATCCGTTCGAGCGAACCAGTAACAATCCGGATAAGCGAACCGGATGAGCGAATCTAGCACTTGGACAAATAATCGGACCAGACAAGTACGTTCGAGCGGACCTGTATGTGTCCGTTCGAGCGAATCTATCAGTGAATTTGTCTGAAAAAGCGAACCAAACAAGTTATTTCAAGCAAACCTGTTGAATTTCGAGCGAACCTATCAGTGAATTACGAGCAGATCTATCAATTTTGTCCAAAAAAGCGAATCTCTTGTTCGAAAAAGCGGATCACTGTTTTTACCTTGTTTTAACCATTTTTAGTCCGAATTTTAACCTGAAACTTTCAAGGGTTTGTTATTATCCACTAACACACATTCTGTGAAAAATTTGTCCAATTTTAACCGTGGAAACTTATCCAAATCGAAAAAGAAGGTGTAGAAGACAGAAAACAGATCCAATTTGAGCTAAACTCTTCCTCCTGAGCTCTGATACCACTTGTTGGATCGTCGTTGACCCTGAATGAGTCGATCAGAAGAGTTGTTTATCTAATCCAAAGGCGGAATCAATGAATCAGACGCTCAAACTAATTATAATGCTTCTTATATTGATTCTTGACAATGTTTACAAGCTGGAAGCAATTTGGCAGCACTTCGTTACACTTTCAGATCCGTACCAAATGAACTAAACATGTGCACTATATATAGTGGTGATGGTTCGCTTATGTGGACACTCAAATGAGCGAACCTGTGTGATTGATGGTGGTTCGCTTATATGGACAATGTCCATATAAGCGGACCTACTTGCTAAACCACCATTTTTCATGTCTCGAACCTCGTGCACTGAATATTCTATCCTATCCTATTCTATTACATAAAACAAGACGAAGTCAATAGACGTAGTGCACTAACATTAACCTTTCATGCATTGAACAGGCAACTTGCATAGCATTATTTTGAGCCAGGAAAATGTCAGTATGAGGCCTTTTTACCCATGCTTGATAAGTTGTGTCTACCTATCTTGCAATATTATTGGGTTGAACAATGATAGTATTCACAAACGAAGGTTTTATTGAGCATTATTTTCATAGGATCCATTCTTGCAGACATGGTCCTGAATACACATGGGAGCGTGAGGACCGGATGAAAGAAAAGTACCCCCACTTATTTCCCAAGAACCCTACTTCTAGAAGCAGAACTTAAAATTTCGGGACGAAATTTTTCTAACGGGGGGAGAATGTGACAACCCTCACTAAACCAGGTATCCGTACGACTTAATTAATAATTAATTACTGCTTAATTACTGTGCTTACTTGAATTTATGGATAAACTGCTACTTGAATGCTGATACATGTACATACTTGCATCATACTCTATTTACTGTCACTACATTATTTACATGCTGAACCTTAGTGACAAACATGATGCACAAAAGCACAGTAGCACAATGAACGGATAACGTATTGAACGTGCTGTCATAACTAGCACCAGGCAGATACTACCTCTAAGGCCTGTATGAGCCCGAGATAGTTTACTACACTAATAGTGAGTGTGGAGATACAAGGGTTGTAGAACTGCGTCTCTAGGAATAAGTTACAGTGACAGGATGTGCCAGAAACGTACTCTAAGTACAAAACTCAGCACTTTACCTAAAAATTCAGCTTCTAGCTAACTAATAAAGTGCCAAAACATGAGAAAAATATTACTAGACACTTTCCAAAGCCGGATCTTACATGAACAAGAATGGTTTGTAAAACACACAAGTGTGTAAACACTTGTGTAACACTAAGTTTCGACAAAGAACTAGTTTTGTCAAATTTTACAATAAGTTGTAAAGATGGAATTTCTTTAAAAACGAGGCTTTTTACGAGACCGGATTGATGTATATAAAGATCCACTAAAAGTAATGAGATTTACTTCATAGTTTTGGAAAACTACAAGTTCATGTGATTCTTGCGATTTACATATTTATTGACTAGCTTGTTGCTTTGAACGTTGTTTTGATTGAATGAGAAAATTGTTGGTTTGATTTATAAAAGAAAATGATACGCTTGAAAGCGTGGCCACCTCCAGTTACAGAGGAAACTCTGGCGAAATTTTTCCAAAAACCTAACACTTAGAAATATTTTCACTACAAGTGTTAGAAATACATTTTGACATGTTCTCAAATTATAGATTCCGCCACGACTTTATTTACAAAATATCGGAGGTGGGATTTCACAAAATAAAACTTGGTAAATATATATTTAGTATATATTTTTTTCATAACGTCATTTGTTATGTGTTTATGATTATTTTGTGAAATATACAAATATTATTTTTAGGGTAAAAATAATAATATCATGTTAACGACTCCAAAATAATACGAACGCCTTCGCAATAATTATTTAAGTTACGCATTTAAGGAAATATTTATGAACGCGTATTTTCGTCAAAATATTATTTTGGGAAAATTATATGTATTAAAATATAATATTTTTGGGAAGAATATTTATATTTTGGAATAAGAAGTAAGATATATATTAAGTGAGACTTAATAATATATTCCGAAGTATACGAACGCACATGTATTAAATCCCCCATCCTTGGGAAGGAAAAATAATCACCAAGTATATACAGAATGTAAACACGAAATAGTTGTCTAACTATTTCCCAAAAACTTAAACCATAAATCTAAGGCACGGCCGTCCGTCTAATAGAGTTAGTACGTGTAGGTCGTCGCACCGCTACTTGATCAGGAGATATACTTGGTAGAGACGCACCACAGTGAGTTCATGTCCCCCTTTTCTCTTAACTGTTTTCAGTTTTCTAAACTGCGGGGGTGAAATGCATGTTACAATGTTTACGAATACTTTATACATGGTATGGTTAGCGTAAGGAGGTTTACTACTTAGATCATGTGAGTGGGTAGGCGGAAACTTGAGGCCATTAATCCTCAGGGTAGGACCGAGGGATAGGAGCGGTAGATCTACTTGGGTGTAGCGAGCCCAGCCCCAGGCCCAACAGTACGGACCTCGGGGTGACTTTGTGCCCAACGCATAAATCCGTAAGGTTTGAGTCTCCCTACTTGCACTTCACACATATCAATGGCCTTGCAAACCATTGGTGATCTATTTTTCCTTATTTGCTACATACCAGGATTATTTATATATACAAAGGTTTATTTACTCACTTACACATGAACTCGCTCAACATTATTGTTGATTTTTCCAACTTACATGTATTTCAGGAAATTAAAGGATCTGGCGCGGTATGTTGTTTTCCCGCTGCATATGGGTTCCGAGGTCATCCCGGTTTAGGAAATGTGAGTTTTTCCTAGACGAGTCACAAATCTTAAACTGTGTTTTATTCATGTTGATGTCTTCCAAACAATATATTATGTTATGTTGTTGTAGTTTCCAAGACAATATTGTGTTACGTTGTTTTAAAACTTAATCCTATGGATGATCTTGCATGGTTTTTATTTCATATAGCTTTGTTATGATTAAGCTATGGTATTAAGAAGTCACACCAAAATTAACCACGCTTCCGCAAAGCCAGGGTGTGACAGCTTGGTATCAGAGCTCTGATCATAGCGAACTAGGATTCCTTCTCGAGTCTAGACTATGATCACTAGGGCTCTCACGAAAACATTTTTACTGCATGCCACTTAAGTCCAGATCCAAAACGTTTTTATAAACAAATGTTGAGCACATTTTATTTATTATTTATAGGCTCAGTCTGGGAGGCTGAGGCTCGGTCTGAGAGGCCGAGGCTCGGTCTTGGAGGCTGAGGTAGTTGTCTAGTGGGACTAGGGAGTCAGTCTGAGAGGCTGGGAAGAATTTGGCTAGTGGGACTAGGAAGAGCAGTCTGAGAGGCTGGGAAGAATTTGGCTAGTGGGACTAGGAAGAGCAGTCTGAGAGGCTGGGAAGAATTTGGCTAGTGGGACTAGGAATATCAGTCTGGGAGGCTGGGAGGCTAGTGGGACTAGGAGAATTATTTGATTGCTTACTTGGTGACTAATGTGTTTATCTGATTGTATGATTGATTATTTATGCATATTTGTGTTTATGTTACAGACATCATGAATCACCAGTTCCATACGACATGTTTGTGCGTATGTGATTCAGACACCACAGGCCCTAGACCTATAGTATCTGACGACCTAGAGTCTTCAGAGCGCGAGGTTCACACATCCGACGTTACTAGCACAGACGAGGATGACTTTCAGCCCTTTGCGTTACCTGACGAGGCTGTTGAGCTCGCTGATGGCCCTTTGGCCGGGGACCTACCGCTTGTAGAGATCCCTGCTCCCGTACCACTTGTTTCTTATCCTGCGTATGATATGCTTCTCGACGCTGACGCTGATGGCGACGTCGATCTGTTTGATGATGAGCCCCTAGAGGATGAGGTTCAGGGCGAGGCCCTTCTAGCTGCTGGAGATCTTTTGTTGATCGCAGATGCTCCCGCTGAGGAGTCACCTGCTCACTCTCCGGTCCCAGACTCTTTCGAGTCTGTGGCCTCCGCACCTTCACACACTCAGAGTGCGCAGCACTTCTCTCACGGTTCAGACCCAGATAGAGCATCCTCTGTAGCCCCTGCTCCGAGCTTTGCTTTCGACCACGATGTTGACGAGGATTCCGATCCTGTCTTTCCCCCAGGATTCGACCCAGACCAGGAGATAGAGTTCATCCACTTGGATCAGCCTATGGTTGACCCAGTAGACCCAGTTGACCCTGCATTCGCTGACGATGCAGATTTTGATATGGAGTTCGTTGATCCCGAGCCTGACGTGGCCCTTGAGCCGGTAGTTGCTCCTGACCCAGTGTTTGAGCATGACCCTGTTCATGCTGGCGCACCCATTATCGATCCTGTGATTGCTGACCCACCCATTGATGATCACCTGGTTGATGCTCCACTACTGGAGGGTGACCATGTTGTTGCTGCTGATCATGTTGATCCCCCACTTATCGCTGATGTACCTGCTGACCCTCTTGTTGCACCCCCACCATGATCCTATGCCTGTTCAATTTGATCGTGCACTTTTTGAGGCACAGATGGACCCACGAGATGAGCATGCCCAGCATGGGTGGATTCCTGCTGATGATGAGATTCCACCTATTCCCCCTCCTGCCATCGATACACGTCACGTTGATACCTCTTTTACATTCCCTGAGTTCACACCTCCAGCTCGACCTTGAGAGGGTTCTTCGGCTCATCCTTTTGGACATGTACCGGTATCTATCCCAGTTATACCACCGTCTTCTACTACTATTCCCCCTGTTCCACCATTTCCTGTATCACCTTTCGATCCAGCCTGTGAGCCATTCCTTTGGTCGTCACTACCTGTTAATCCACCGACCGACCCCTACCATCCTTTCCACATGGGATACTCTATTGAGGACGTTTTGATGTCATTTGTTGTCCAGCACGAGGCACACACACGGCGCATTCAGGAGCTTGAGAGAGCTCAGCCGTCGTCGTGCCAGTGTCAGGGTCAGACTCACCCTACTTCTTCGCAGCACCCTCGACCTTTACCACCGGACTATGTTACACGCCTTTTGGCACTAGAGCAGCAGGTTGCTTCTTTCTTGCGTACCCAGAGAGCCATGGAGGAGGACTGGTTCCAGTTGCGTCGTTTGTTCTACACCCATTTTCCCCCTCCTCCACCGCCATCAGTGTAGAGCTCTTCAGTACCGTATGGGTAGACGTTGGTGAGAAGACGGCGATTGCTTTTGACTGCACAGCATTTTTGGAGACTACATTCTGATTCTGACTTTTGTTGACATGTATATGGGATGTATTGACACTGATTTGATATAGTTTTGGACTAGGGTGATGTAGCCTTTAGTCACTGATGATGTATGACACTATGATGTACTTGTACACTTACTATGTGGTCTCGATATATGGCAATCGCAGTATTCTCATCATATTTGATGTTTGATTGATTATTTATATTTTTATGACATGGGATGTTGTGTGATTGATGTATTTATAACATGGGATGTTATGTGATTGGCCTATTTATAACATGAGATGTTATGTACTATTACTATCATTATATACGTACGCTTTATTATGGCCTAACCAATGTGAACACATCTTTAGAAGATGCCGAGACGTCAAACGCCGATGCCTACCAATGAGGCAGAACTCCAGCAAGTCATCGTTGCTGCCATCGCGCAATACGCCGCCTCTCAAGGAGGGACTAGTGGAAGTAACTCTGGCAATACTGGCAACAACAATCCACCTCACGGTAATACTAAGTCATTAAGATATACCATGACCTAATTGGATATCTATAGCAAAGATGCTAATGTCGTCATCTGTTGTAACGTATGTGCAGGATGCACCTACAAGCAGTTTCTAGACTGCAAGCCTGTCAACTTTGATGGCACAGGAGGTGCTGTCGCCTTTGTTCGTTGGGCTGAGAAAACTGAATCTGTTCTTCGCATGAGCAAATGTGCACCAGACCAGCAAGTTACCTATATTTCTGGGCTATTCTTGGATGGAGCCCTATCTTGGTGGAATTTGCAAGTGCAAACTCTTGGAGAAGCTGCTGCCTACGCACTAACATGGGCCGAACTGAAGGAACTTATGTGCAAAAAGTACTGCTCTCGCGCGGAAATCCAAAGATTGGAAACTGAGTTCTGGCATTTGAAAATGGAAGGTCCAAAGATCGCAGAATACGTTCAGAGGTTTCATGACTTATCGCATGTGGTACCCTATATGGTCACTCTAGAATTCAAGCGAATTGAATGCTTCATTTGGGGTTTAGCTCCCCAAATCATAAGCATGGTGACCTCCTCCAAGCCCGCAACAATTACTGAGGCGATTGATCTAAGCGTGGCTCTCACTGAGGAGGCTATTCGCCTGAACAAGTTCGATGAGATCGAGGCAAAGAAGAAAGAGACTCACGTCGAGTCGTCCGGAGGTAACAAGCGGAAGTTCTCGAGCTTCAAGCAAGGCACCAGTGGTGTGGTTAAGAAAGGAGAATCAAGCACGCCAGCTCAGGTTACAGCTGGTAGTGGAAGGAAAGGAAAAGGATATATGGGCACCCAACCCAAGTGTAATACCTGCCAGTGACACCATTCTGGTCGTTGTAGTGTGAAGGTATGTGAAGCATGTGGAAAACCTGGCCACTTGAAGGATTCTTGTTGGGCCACTGTTGGCCAGGGAGGCCAGGGAGGATTCGGAAACAGAAACAATAACCGGGGTGTAAATGGAAGCCGCCCACAAGGAAACATTAGAGGAAATGGGAATCGAGGTAACAATGCGAATCAAGCGGGCGCAGTGAATCGTAACCAGAGGAATAATCAAGCTGTTGGAAACGGGCAAAGACCTGGATGCTTTAACTGTGGTGATGCTGGGCACTACAAGAGGAACTGCCCAGAGTTAAACCAAGCTCGTGGAAGAGTGTTTAATATCGAAGCGAGGGAAGCACGCCAGGACCCCAATGTCGTTACTGGTACGTTCCCTGTAAACCAACGCTATGCATCCGTTTTATTTGATACTGGTGCCGATTATAGCTTCGTATCATTAGAGTTTAAGAATATGCTTGGGTTAGCCGCTAGTAAGTTAGATATTCCGTACTCAATCGAATTGGCCAATGGAAAGTTAGTAGAAGCCAATGAAGTTGTTAGAGGTTGTGTGATCGAATTGGGAGAGCGTGAGTTTGCATTGGATTTACTACCAGTCCAGCTGGGAAGCTTCGATGTGGTAGTAGGAATGGATTGGTTATCAGGCAACAAGGTAGAAATAGTTTGTCACGAAAAAGTCGTTCGTATCCCAACCGAAGATGGCGAAACAATTGTGGTTCACGGAGAGAAGCGTGATACGCCGTTAAGAATTATAAGCTGCCTCAAAGCGCGAAAGTGTTTACAGAAGGGATGTGCTGCCTTCCTGGCACACATTGTAGACAAGAAAGCTACTGAGCCGAAAATCGAAGACATCCCTATCGTGAGGGAGTATCCGGAAGTCTTCCCGGAGGACTTGCCTGGACTGCCACCTCAGAGACAAGTGGAGTTTCACATCGATTTAGTCCCAGGCGCCGCGCCTGTGGCTAAGGCACCTTATAGACTTGCCCTGTCTGAGATGCAAGAATTGTCGACACAACTTCAAGAGTTGTTAGACAAGGGATTCATCCGACCAAGCTTCTCACCTTGGGGAGCTCCAGTTTTGTTTGTCAAAAAGAAGGACGGTAGTTTTCGTATGTGCACTGACTACCGAGAGTTGAATAAGCTGACGATCAAGAATAGATACCCTCTGCCAAGGATCGATGATCTATTTGACCAACTGCAAGGTTCAAGCTTTTACTCTAAGATCGATCTTCGATCTGGATACCATCAGTTAAGGATACAGGAGGAGAGTATCCTGAAAACAGCCTTCAGAACTCGTTATGGACACTACGAGTTCCTAGTTATGCCGTTTGGGTTGACAAACGCACCTGCAATGTTCATGGAATTGATGAATTGAGTTTGCAAGCCGTACTTAGATAAGTTCGTGATTGTGTTCATCGATGATATTTTGATTTATTCAAGGACGAAGGCTGAGCACGAACAGCATTTAAGAGCCATTTTGGAATTGCTGAAGAAGGAACAGCTGTATGCCAAGTTCTCTAAGTGCGAGTTTTGGCTACGAGAAGTCCAGATCCTTGGACACGTGGTGAATGGAGATGGAATCCACGTGGATCCAACCAAGATCGAAGCGATTAAGAATTGGGAAACGCCAAAGACGCCAACCGAGATTCGACAATTCTTGGGTTTGGCTGGCTGTTATCGGAGATTCGTTGAGGAATTTTCAAAAATCGCTCAACCATTGACGCTCCTCACGCAGAAAGATAAGAAGTTTGATTGGGGAATCAAACAGGAAGAAGCATTCCAGATATTGAAGGATAAGCTCTGCAATGCGCCAATCTTAGCACTACCGGAAGGTACAGATGATTTTGTGGTATACTGTGACGCTTCGCGTCAAGGATTGGGTTGTGTGTTGATGCAACGCCAAAAGGTTATTGCTTACGCATCGCATCAATTGAAAGTGCACGAAAAGAACTATACCACACATGATTTGGAACTTGGCGCAGTGGTTTTTGCATTAAAGATCTGGAGACACTACCTTTATGGTACGAAATGTACGATCTTCACAGATCATAAGAGCCTACAACACATATTCAATCAGAAGGAGTTGAATATGAGGCAAAGACGATGGGTTGAGTTGCTGAATGATTACGACTGCGAAATAAAGTATCATCCAGGGAAGGCGAATGTGGTCGCCGATGCCCTAAGTCGAAAAGAAAGGATCAAGCCCATAAGGGTTAGGGCTTTAGAAATGATTATTCAGACCGATCTTTCCTTTCGCATTCGTGCCGCGCAGAGAGAAGCTCTCAAGGAAGGGAACCTTGAAGAAGAATATCTCCGTGGGATGGAGAAGCTATTGGTACCAAACGAGGAAGGAACGTTATGTTTTGAGAAAAGGATTTGGGTTCCTCTGTTTGGAGGTTTGAGGAAAGTTATTTTTGATGAGGCACACAAATCACGGTACTCTATACATCCAGGAGCGGATAAGATGTACCAAGACCTTAAAGATTATTATTGGTGGCCTAGGATGAAAGGCGATGTTGCTGTTTATGTGAGCAAATGTTTAACGTGCGCTAAAGTGAAAGCAGAATACCAGAAGCCTTCAGGACTTCTGCAACAACCAGAGATTCCCAAGTGGAAATGGGAACAAATCTCCATCGATTTTATTACAAAGTTGCCAAGAACGCCAAGAGGCCATGACACTATTTGGGTAATAGTGGACCGATTAACGAAATCTGCACATTTCTTACCTATCAGGGAGAAGGATAATACGAGCAAGTTGGCTGAAATTTACATGAGAGAAATTGTTACACGCCATGGAGTACCTCTCTCGATCATCTCTGATAGAGACGGAAGGTTCGTATCGAGGATTTGGCAATCCTTCCAAGAAGCTTTTGGCTCACAACTGAATTTGAGCACCGCATTTCACCCGCAGACCGACGGTCAAAGCGAGCGAACGATACAGACTTTGGAAGATATGCTGAGAGCATGTGTTATGGATTTGGGCGGTAGCTGGGATAAGCATTTGCCATTGGTCGAATTTTCATACAACAACAGCTACCACACCAGTATTGGTGCCGCGCCATTCGAAGCTCTATATGGCCGCAAGTGCAGATCACCGCTTTGTTGGTCTGACGCAGGTGATAGACAATTGGTTGGTCTTGATATGGTCCAGGAAACCACGGATAAGATCGCACAAATCCGAGATCGCATCAAGGCGGCTCGTGATCGTCAAAAGTGCTATGCGGATCGAAGAAGAAAACCTCTAGAGTTTGAGGTAGGTGATATGGTTTTGTTGAAGGTATCACCCTGGAAGGGTGTGGCACTCTTCGGGAAGCGTGGAAAGTTGAATCCGCGGTATATAGGTCCGTTCAGAATTTTGGAAAGAATTGGGCTATTAGCATACAAGCTGGACTTACCTGCTAAACTAAATGGAGTTCACGATACATTTCATGTATCCAATTTGAAGAAAAGTCCAACACAAGATACCGTTGTCATTCAAGATACCAAATTGAAGAAAAGTCCAACGCTCCACTTCGTTGAAGAACCTGTTGAGGTTACGGATTGGAAAGTGAACAAAACCCACCGGAGCAGTGTCAAACTCGTCAAAGTCAGATGGAATGCCAGACGTGGTCCTGAATACACCTGGGAGCGTGAGGACCGGATGAAAGAAAAGTACCCCCACTTATTTCCCAAGAACCCTGCTTCTAGAAGCAGAACTTAAAATTTCGGGACGAAATTTTTCTAACGGGGGGAGAATGTGACAACCCTCACTAAACCAGGTATCCGTACGACTTAATTAATAATTAATTACTGCTTAATTACTGTGCTTACTTGAATTTATGGATAAACTGCTACTTGAATGCTGATACATGTACATACTTGCATCATACTCTATTTACTGTCACTACATTATTTACATGCTGAACCTTAGTGACAAACATGATGCACAAAAGCACAGTAGCACAATGAACGGATAACGTATTGAACGTGCTGTCATAACTAGCACCAGGCAGATACTACCTCTAAGGCCTGTATGAGCCCGAGATAGTTTACTACACTAATAGTGAGTGTGGAGATACAAGGGTTGTAGAACTGCGTCTCTAGGAATAAGTTACAGTGACAGGATGTGCCAGAAACGTACTCTAAGTACAAAACTCAGCACTTTACCTAAAAATTCAGCTTCTAGCTAACTAATAAAGTGCCAAAACATGAGAAAAATATTACTAGACACTTTCCAAAGTGTCGAGAATAAGTTGTGTCACTTAAATTGATAATAACGACACTTTAAAGCTTTGTTAAACGCTTTAACGGATTACTATCCAACCGAACAACCAGACTTTACCCGGGACATGAAAATATTGCCATTAACATCGTTTATCTTTTTCTGAGCCAGTTAGGGTCCCTGAATACCCTAACACCCACTGAAAAGCACAACACACTAGTAACCGGGTTAATCCCTAAACTAACTAAACTAACCTAACTAATACTTAGTGTTTAGTTGGAAATGAACTTGATTACCCCTCCCCCCCCCCCTAACCAAACCGTCCCTAAGGGGGGACACCCTTGTCCTTCTTGTGATTATTTTATTATACTTGTCCCATATCAAGAAAGCATGTAATCCAATGGATAATGATCATTCTAATTGATTATAAGATCACCTCTTAATCCATCATTCATTCACTTAACATTTCACCACAACAAAACTCTCTCTCTCTCTCTCTCAAGAGCTCTCGACCGAACACCCACATAGCCATCCATCCATATTTCGATCTTGAACATCCAATTCCAAGTTCATACAAGTGCTAAGGATCACATACGAGGAGGCTTGGTGCATTCGGAAAGCGAAGGACCTCACCCTATTGCTTTTATCCACTCATATTGCGTCTAGAATCTTCCCTAGCCTCGAGCTAGTAGTAAGTTACTATAATCACACTCTCGATCTATTTTAAAGTGGTTAAAACGGAATATGACGGTTAAAACTCGTGGACATACAAAATGATCCGTAAAAGTCTACTAAAAATACTAAAAGTGTTGGTTAAAAGCTAGATTGTTGTGTAAATCATGTAGGATTTGTTTTGTGTTGTTATTTGGGCCCGATCTATGTTGTGGTAGCTCGGATCATCGTTTAACCCGGATTGGTCATGATCAAGGATCATGACATAGAGCTTGTTTAAGTGTAACAAGGGTTAAGTGATGAAACTCTACCACACACGAAACTTGAACTTGTGTAAAAGCGACTTTACTTATGAAATAGTGTTTAAAACTAGTAGATCTACGGATCTACAAGCGGTATTTTCAAAGGACCAAGTGTCCAAGAAATCATATTTTTCTAAAGCCGGATCTTACATGAACAAGAATGGTTTGTAAAACACACAAGTGTGTAAACACTTGTGTAACACTAAGTTTCGACAAAGAACTAGTTTTGTCAAATTTTACAATAAGTTGTAAAGATGGAATTTCTTTAAAAACGAGGCTTTTTACGAGACCGGATTGATGTATATAAAGATCCACTAAAAGTAATGAGATTTACTTCATAGTTTTGGAAAACTACAAGTTCATGTGATTCTTGCGATTTACATATTTATTGACTAGCTTGTTGCTTTGAACGTTGTTTTGATTGAATGAGAAAATTGTTGGTTTGATTTATAAAAGAAAATGATACGCTTGAAAGCGTGGCCACCTCCAGTTACAGAGGAAACTCTGGCGAAATTTTTCCAAAAACCTAACACTTAGAAATATTTTCACTACAAGTGTTAGAAATACATTTTGACATGTTCTCAAATTATAGATTTCACCACGACTTTATTTACAAAATATCGGAGGTGGGATTTCACAAAATAAAACTTGGTAAATATATATTTAATATATATTTTTTTCATAACGTCATTTGTTATGTGTTTATGATTATTTTGTGAAATATACAAATATTATTTTTAGGGTAAAAATAATAATATCATGTTAACGACTCCAAAATAATACGAACGCCTTCGGAATAATTATTTAAGTTACACTGGTAATTATTATTACCACTCGACCTTTAAAACGTAACTTACGCATTTAAGGAAATATTTATGAACGCTTATTTTTGTCAAGGTATTATTTTGGGAAAATTATATGTATTAAAATATAATATTTTTGGGAAGAATATTTATATTTTGGAATAAGAAGTAAGATATATATTAAGTGAGACTTAATAATATATTCTGAAGTATACGAACGCACATGTATTAAATCCCCCTTCCTTGGGAAGGAAAAATAATCACCAAGTATATACAGAATGTAAACACGAAATAGTTGTCTAACTATTTCCCAAAAACTTAAACCATAAAGCTAAGGCACGGCCGTCCGTCTAATAGAGTTAGTACGTGTAGGTCGTCGCACCGCTGCTTGATCAGGACATATACTTGGTAGAGACGCACCACAGTGAGTTCATGTCCCCCTTTTCTCTTAACTGTTTTCAGTTTTCTAAACTGCGGGGGTGAAATGCATGTTACAATGTTTACGAATACTTTATACATGGTATGGTTAGCGTAAGGAGGTTTACTACTTAGATCATGTGAGTGGGTAGGCGGAAACTTGAGGCCATTAATCCTCAGGGTAGGACCGAGGGATAGGAGCGGTAGATCTACTTGGGTGTAGCGAGCCCAGCCCCAGGCCCAACAGTACGGACCTCGGGGTGACTTTGTGCCCAACGCATAAATCCACTAGGTTTGAGTCTCCCTACTTGCACTTCACACATATCAATGGCCTTGCAAACCATTGGTGATCTCTTTTTCCTTATTTGCTACATACCAGGATTATTTATACATACAAAGGTTTATTTACTCACTTACACATGAACTCGCTCAACATTATTGGTGATTTTTCCAACTTACATGTATTTCAGGAAATTAAAGGATCTGGCGCGGTATGTTGTGTTTTCCCGCTGCATATGGGTTCCGAGGTCATCACGGTTTAGGAAATGTGACTTTTTCCTGGACGAGTCACAAATCTTAAACTACGTTTTATTCATGTTGATGTCTTCCAAACAATATATTATGTTATGTTGTTGTAGTTTCCAAGACAATATTGTGTTACGTTGTTTTAAAACTTAATCCTATGGATGATCTTGCATGGTTTTTATTTCATATAGCTTTGTTATGATTAAGCTATGGTATTAAGAAGTCACACCAAAATTAACCACGCTTCCGCAAAGCCAGGGTATGACAACGTGTATCTGGTATCTCTGTCAGAGATAATAGACACAGGCACGCCATGTAGAGATACAATCTTATCTACGTACAATTGGGCTAACATGTCGGAGCTATAAGTCTCCTTAATGGGCAGGAAATGTGCTGACTTAGTCAACCTATCAACTATTACCCATATCGTATCATTTCCTTTCTTTGTCTTTGGCAATTTGGTGATGAAATCCATCGTCACCATTTCCCCTTCCATGTGGGAAGTTCAGGCTGTTGTAGCAAACCTGACGGCTTTTGGTGTTCAGCTTTGACTTGCGCACAAGTCAAACATTTTGCTACATAGGTAGCTATAGACTTCTTCAAGCCTATCCACCAAAAGTTTGCCTTCAAATCCTAGTACATCTTGTCAGCTCCAGGATGAACGGAGTATTTGGAACTGTGGGCTTCCTGGAGGATAACATCTCGTAGTCCCCCATAAACTGGAACCCATATTCGTCCATTTAACCTTAAAATTCCGTCCTTTCCATAGGATAACTGTTCTTCAGTTACTCCTAGCTTTTCATTAGGATAGTTAGCTTCCAGCACAGCTTCCTTCTGTGCAGCTAACAACCTTTCATTCAAACTATTCTTTATCTCAATGCTCTTGGCATTGATTCTTATAGGCTTCACCCTTTCCTTTCGACTCAAGGCATCGGCGACTACGTTTGCCTTGCCAGGATGGTATCTTATCTCGCAATCATAATCATTCAAAGTTTCCATCCATCGTCGCTGCCTCATGTTCAAATCCTTTTGGTTGAACAGATGCTGGAGGCTCTTGTGATCAGAATAGATCACACATTTGATGCCATATAAACAGTGCCTCCATAGCTTCAGTGCAAATACAACGGTACCCAACTCCAAGTCATGGGTGGTGTAATTCTTTTCATGCACCTTTAACTGACGTGAAGCATAGGCAATAACCTTGCCTTTCTGAATAAGCACACATCCCATCCCGGTGTGTGATGCATCACAGTATACTACAAACTCTTCTATTCCATCCGGCAATGTCAACACAGGTGCATTGCTTAGCTTCTTCTTAAGGATATCAAAAGACTCTTGCTGCTTAGGGCCCCAGTTAAACTTAATATTCTTTCTAGTCAAAGAAGTTAGGGGTGCAGCAATCCTTGAAAAATTTTCAATAAAGCGTCTGTAATATCCTGCCAACCCCAAGAAGCTGCGAATTTCTGTGGGTGTCTTCGGCTCTTGCCAATTCATGACAGCTTCCACCTTAGCGGGATCCACTTGGATACCACGCTCACTAACCATATGTCCAAGAAATTGGACTTCTCGAAGCCAGAATTCACACTTCGAAAATTTGGCATAAAGCTTTTCCTGTTGAAGTAGTGAAAGAATACATCGAAGATGCTTTTCATGATCAGCTTGGTTCTTTGAATAAATCAGAATGTCGTCAATGAAGACGATAACA
This sequence comes from Helianthus annuus, assembly GCF_002127325.2. Lineage (NCBI taxonomy): Eukaryota > Viridiplantae > Streptophyta > Magnoliopsida > Asterales > Asteraceae > Helianthus > Helianthus annuus. Next base: position 62,900,900 of record NC_035446.2, read on the forward strand.
AATTTGTCCAAGTATGGCTTGCAGACACGGTTCATGAGATCCATGAATGCCGCTGGTGCATTAGTGAGCCCAAAAGGCATCACTAGGAACTCGTAATGACCATAACGAGTCCTAAATGCAGTCTTGTGTACGTCTTCATCTCTAACCTTCAGTTAGTGATAGCCTGACCTTAAGTCAATTTTAGAGAAGTAGCTTGCCCCTTGAAGTTGATCAAAGAGATCGTCGATCCTGGGTAATGGATACCTATTCTTGATAGTGACCTTGTTAAGCTCACGGTAATCGATGCACAGACGCATCGATCCATCCTTCTTCTTGACAAATAAGATTGGTGCTCCCCAAGGAGACGAACTAGGTCTAATGAAACCTTTGGCTAGCAATTCATCCAGTTGTGTTCTTAATTCTTTCATCTCTGTTGGTGCCAATCTGTAGGGTGCTCTAGCAACAGGTGCTGCCCCTGGAATAACGTCAATCCTGAACTCCACTTGTCTATCTGGGGGTAAACCAGGTAGTTATTCGGGAAAAACTTCGGGTTATTTGGCAATGACAGGGATATCCTCAATCTTGGGTTTCGGCTCATCGATAGTTACTTGTGCCATGTAGATGACACAACCCTTCTTCAAACACGGAGAGGCCTTGAGCATAGAAACTTGCTCCGGCAGTCCATACCGGGTATCTCCCTGAATGGTAAGTGATTCACCAGACGGGATCTTGATCACCACTTGCTTCTTATTAGAAACAATCTAGGCCTGGTTATGAGATAACCAGTCCATACCCAAAACTATGTCAAAACCAGCTAACTTTAAAGGAAGTAGGGACAAAGGAAAAAAGTGGTTCTTAATGGATATGAAACATCCATCTAATATGGTTGAGGCGGTTTCTAAGGTGCCATCTGCTAACTCCACCTCGTACTTCACACTTAAGGTTTTAACAGGTAAATTCAGCAATTTGCAAAACTTATTGTCTACAAAAGATTTATCAGCTCCTGAATCAAATAGCACTCTCGCATAAACATCATTTATAAGGAAGGTACGTGTGATTACATTATCTTCCTGTACAGCTTCCTTTGCATCCATTCTGAAGACCCTAGCATTGGTCTTCTTTCCTTCTTCAGCTTTCTTTGCATACTTTGGGCAGTTTGTCTTAATGTGCCCCTTTTCGTTGCAACTGTAGCATGTTGCGTCTTTCAGTTTCTTGCACTCCAGGGTCTTATGTTCCGTGGATTTGCAAATCCCACAAGGTCTCGACTGAGATTGGGATTTTGAGTCAAGTTTGCACTTCCCAAAGTGGTATTTCTGACAAGTCTTACACTTGGGCTTATCTCCATATTGATGCCCATCCTTCTTTGAACCAAACCCCTTCTTGTGGGTCATTGTTTCCTCGTTGCTTCTTATTTGACCGATGTGAAGTGTCATCATCACGTTTCCTCTTCTCGGTATCCGTGTTCCTCAGCGATCTCTGCCTGACCGCGTCCACTGTGAGGGACAAAGATATATCAGCTACAGACCTGAAAGTAGCTGGCCGAGAGGCTTTTACACTTGCCTTTATTTCTGGGGCCAAACCCCCGATGAAACGAGCTATCCTTTTGGGTTCCGGGGTTACCAGATAGGGAACCAACCTTGACATTATGTTAAAGCTCGTAAGGTAAGCTTGGCAATCTAGATTCTTCATGACCAATGACAGAAAATCCGACTCAATCTTCTCTACTTCATGCTGAGGGCAGTAGTTCTCTCGGATGAGGGCAACAAATTGTTCCCATGACATACTGTACAGTGGAGCCTTCCCAGTGGCCTGAATCAATGATCTCCACCAGGCTAAGGCCTCACCTTTGAACGATTGAGGCACATACTTTACCACATCCTTTTCAGCGCACCCGCTGATATCAACCACTGTGTCCATCTCATCCAACCAAGTCATGCAGTCAATTGCTCCTTTCTCCCCCGTAAAATCCCGGGGCTTACATGAAACAAAGTATTTGTAGGAGCAACCCTTATCACGGGGTCCTTGATTCAGCACAATACCTTGAGATTGGACACTATGATGGTTTGAAGAGTGACGATCGTCATCATCTTTCTTTGGTTCTTCCTTCTTGGAGGGAGGCTTGCTATGCGCCCCAGAATGAGTCTTGGGTTTAGAATGTGGTGCGGATAGAGTCCTGCTTCGAGTACCGCTCGACTCGCTATACTGCCTATCCAAGGCTTTTGAAACAGCATTGTCAATTAATGCTTGGAGTTCCGCACCCGCTATATTAATCCGAGCATCATTCTGATTCTCCTTTGGGTGACTATTTACTTCATCTGAATCAGCCATTGTATCTTGAACTGTAACATAAGATATAGGCAAAGTTTTATTTGGGAGTTTATCATGGAATTTGCCTTTTTGGGTAATTCATTAACCATGGTAAGCATAGACCATATTTGGTTAATTTGTTACTCACATTTATTTAGGATTTTAATATAATTTATCCTAATTGTAAACAATATTATTAGTGGCACAAAAGCCTAGTCACAGGGACGTTCTAAATTATAAGCCATGATTTCAGAGAATCAAGGCATGAAGGTTTGAACATAGTTCTTTACCCTTTTCTGACAGGGAGTCATAGGTTACTACTGTCTTTTGTCTTATATGACAATGAGTATGGCCCGTAGGCAATATACTACTAACATATGATCATCTTAATTGATGATTTAAACCCCTTATTTATAGATCATTAAGTGAGGTTTTGGAATCCTTTGAAGGATCCTCATATAGGAATGACGTGTGTGATTTTAACGAATCACGTCCGCCGGATTGTTAACAAGTTTCCAGAGGTTAACAGAGATCTGAATCCTTTAAACAGGTTTTACCATCTTGGCCAAGTCTTATAAAGACATGTAAGCTAGGTTATACCTTTAAGATTCTTGGTTAATATATGATAGGCAGATTATTTTAAAAGGAATGATTTTGAATTATTTATTTCATATATAATGCACATAATGACAAAAATGAATTTCATAAACTTACATTCCATTAAACATAAAAAGGATTACACATTGCCCTAAACGGGACTTTTAATAGACGAATTACCTACGCGGAGGTTAAACTAGAAAAACAAGTCCTCGCAGGGACCAATACTAGGATAGATGTCCACACAGGGACAGAAAGACAAGCCCACGCAGGGACTAAAAGACAAGTCCACGCAGGGACTAAAAAGACAAGTCCACGCAGGGACTAAATACACATATAAATGTCCACGCAGGGACTTGATTGAAATAGGAAATACAATAATACATATAGAGATTAATGATCCCTCTTCTTCTTTCCTTTTAACAGGTTTGCCAAACCTTCGAGGAATCCACGGTTGTTCTTACGTTCTTCTTCAAAATCTCGTTCTACCCTGTTTAAACGATGGAGGATTTCTTCCTGCTCCGGTGGGGAAAAACATGGCGGTTGCGATAGGTGCTGAGCCGGAGGTCTAGCAGGTACTGGATACCCATGAGTTGAGTATCCCATTCCCCAAGGAGTTCCATAAGGTCCTTCAGGATGAAGGGCGTTGTAGTTTTCCGTCGCTTCTATGTATGGGTCGACACCAATATAGTTGTAGTGAGTGTGAGCTGGCAGCTCAAACGGGTTGTATGCTGTGGAACCGGCGTATGTAGGTATCGGGTTATCATAACCAAATGGTGGTGGAGGTGGTGCAACTGGTGCAGAATTCACCTCTGCAGTTGGGTTCGAAGGTCCACCCATTTGTGGGTCTTCATGCAGTGGCGGATAATGACTGCCACTGGAGTGTCGAGGGGTGCTAAAGTGAAAATCCCCTCTTCATGCGAATATCCGTGCGCCTGATCTCCTACGCCTTGGTGGTTCTGGAGGTGCCTGATGAACTGGTGGTGGTGGAGGCGGTGGCGTGACTGCCACAAAACGCGAATCCTCGGAGGGATCCTGCTGCTACTGCTGCTCATGAGGTGATAAATGGTGAGAGGGTGTAAAGTACCACTCATACTGGTTGAACCTTGCTTGGTAACTGTCTGGACCCTGATAGGGTGTTCCGTGGAAAGATGATCCATCAGAGATCTCGATTGGATGATTCGGGGTACCTCTTGCAGGCTCGACGGGTTCCATGTCCTCGTCCATGTCCATTGCATTGTCTTCTGAGAAATGGTCCTCTAGCCCAAGAGGGTTAAAACCTACTGGTTCTTGGATAAAGTTTGCCGGATTGAACCGGCCCTGAAAGACAGGAATAGGGTCGCCAAAAGAGCGGTGCAAAACGGAACGCTGGAGAGGTATGAATGAAGGTTGAGGGTTATCGGGCTCGTTTTCCGAGTTCGGACCAAAAGAGTGACGGTAAGAAGGTGTTGAACTGTGCGAGATAGATCGTCTAGCGGGCTCAAAAAGGCTCCTCCTGTTTCTCTGAGGATCGGCACTCATTGTGCTGGAAGGAGCTCGCATATGAGAAGGTCCGGCATCGTGATCGTTGTGGGTAGTGATTGGCCCTTTGCCTCTTCCTCCACTTCTGATTCTTGGTGGCATATTTCCTGATTAAACAATTGAGATAAATAACAAACAATAAAGGACAAACTAAAGCAACAAATTTGGATTTGTCCTAAGTTCTTGTCTAGACTCGAGTATGTACAATTGTGTCATTGAGATTACACACATAAGGCTAGTGTTTAATTCACTCAACGTTGGCTCTGATACCAACCTGTCACACCCCCATATTTCCACGTTTCACTGGTGGGCTCGGTGGGGGGATTATCGTGACGTAGTTGGTAACGTTACAGTCAAACAACACAATATTTAAATGCACAGCGGAAGCAAAAGATAGATATATTTCAACCGAATATAATTGGAATATCAAGTATCACAAACAGTTGAAAATAATCCATAGGGGATCAAAATAAAATAGGAAACATTGTTCAACAGTTTGACATCCAAGCTTGCGAGACTTATTGAGGACGCTAGGAGAAAGCCAGCCTAGTTCGCTTAGTACCTGCACTTAACCTTTTTGGGAAAATACGTCAGTTTACACTGGTAAATACTTTCAACCGACTCAATTTGAAAAGTTTAATAAAAATTGATTTGAATGCACGTGGCACAAACTTTGTAACTTGGGATAATTATTTGAATATAATACTTGTAAACGAATTACATGTTTCTTATACGTTCAGTAGCCCGGTCCGTAGACCGGGTTAAAGATCAATAGACACACCACATTATTTATTCATTTATGCACTGACGGGTGTACGCCTACACCCCGTGCTCAGGTCGTGGCCATCTCGTAAGATGATGCCAAGGATATCCGGGACATGGTCATTAACCCCCCAAAGGCTTTAAGCAAATAAAACATTTCAAAACGAAGCATATCAATGATTTAATCTCTATTCGATTAAAGAATCAATGCTGGACCAAGCGGTATTTTATATACCGTACCCCAAGCCCGTATAAGGGAAAATAAGTTAAAAGTATTTACCTTTGCAAGTATCAATCACAAATAGCAAGTGTGGGTAGCTTTTACCGGGTCTCCTATTCTGGAACGAAGGTTTATAATAACCTATTAGAATCCTAACGGGTCTTTAATTAAGCCCAAACTGTGACAACTGTGCTCTGTAATCGACGTACAATGTAAAACAATGATGATTATTAATAAAACAATGTGCTTTGGTGTTATTATATGTGTTTTTGTGTTATTATGTGTGTATTTGTGTTTGGTGATTTTGCAATTAGATTAGATTCCAATTTCAAGCTCTAAATCGCTTTCTGGAAGGTTATACGCGCACTAATGCGTAAATATAACCAGTTTAATGCAACAAACACTCTGTAATAGTGAAATAGGCTTAACATACCTTAAATAACCTCCACATAACTTAGAAATAAGTTTTGGATGGTTTGGTGTGTTGAAATCAACTTTGTTCGATCGCAGGGACTATTTGTGTCAAACTGTGAAACTATACCGATTTGTGTAGTAACGAACACTCCGAAACTTGATCATAAGTTAAACATACCATAAATATCCTTTACATAGCTTAGAAATAGGCTTTGATGGGTTCGGTATGCTAAAATGAACGTATTTGATCAATAGAGACTAAAAGCGTCAAAAGTGCATAAGTTTGCATTTTTGCGCATATCTTACGTCCTGAATATATCCGGACATCCAAAAATTTATGTAATCATTAAATTATTTTATTTTATTGATTGGCATGACAAAATTCCATTCGTCACGTAATTTGGATCGTTTTTGCGTTCGTTACGACTTCCGTCGTAATTAAGCGAATAACACAACCGTACGACCAAACGAACCGACATACGAGATGTTTTTGAGCATATTTTAAGTTTTCTATACTTTAACTTTATTTTAGATCCTTGAAATGGGGTTAACGGGGCTTAAAAGTGCCAAAAAATCAAGTTTTACAAGTGTAGGGACCATTTTTGAAATTTCTGGCAGATTCAATGAACCTAGTCCATTTTGAAGTGTTAATGGTTTTCACCCATGGTTTTGCAAAACCATGGGATGGTATTCAATGAACATAGTCCACATTAGGGGCTCCCATGGTTTTAGAAAACCATGGGCACACATGTAAGGTCCAGATCAAAGCTCAGTTTTCGAGGAACGATCTTAACGGTTCTAGAAATCCTATATATACCCCATCCATTTCACTTCAAAACCCACAATTTGAAATCTGATTTATGCTCTCTAAGTGGAAGTATATGCTTCCTACCTAAGAGAAAAATCGGAATCAAATCTTGTGGGGACCTTCTGTAAGCGTTCTTTCGTTCTTTTCATTCGTTTTAGCATTAAAGTCAAACTGCGTTTGACTTTCTGCTTTAACCAGTTTATGGTCAACGCGAAGTTCGTTTGAACTTCATAATGTGAGCGTAATCACGATGGTTATAGTCCCTAATGACTATACCTACTGATTACCACGTTATCTAGGCTCAGTGACGAGTCGTAGTTTTGGCCAAAATGCGTATTCTCGCGTATTTTGTAACCAAACTACTCTAGGGTATCAAAAACGTTTGTTTTGATATCAAAACCTGTTTTCTAACTTAACTAAACATGTTTCGACATGTTTAGCTCGTCACTTTTAGATTAGTGCTTGTGTAGAGTCGTAAGTCAAGCGGACTAAACACCCGCTTAGACTTTCGAACACGACCTGTTTGGTCGATCATTAGGATCCGACCAAACATGTTTAGTGACCATAGTAGCGTAGGGAATAACCTTCCAAGGTTATACCTTATGGTCACTTAGGTTTGATTAGTCGCATGATAAGTAGTTATGTGCCTTTGGTAAATTACCAAAATACCCTTTTCATACATAATTGGTAATTAAGCATATGTAACCTAAACTTTTGTCATGTAACTGATTATGTAACATAATTAAACATGTATGGGCATAAATACTTGTCATAGGACTAGTTAGACGTCTCGAACGCGCATTGCGCGCACGACGCGTTAAAGTAGCATAAGCTACCTTAATGGGTCACGATGGGTTGAAAGCGCGTAGGTTAGGTTCCGATTTAGAATGTAGGCTTTATTAAACCATATCACATGAGTTCCAACACTCATTTGGTTTACAAGACCTCATTCTGTCCGATCTTCCGATTTAGGCGTCTATAGTTTGACTAGTGATTCGATTACTAGGTGCTGTTTGATTTCTCTGATTTGCTTGAGTTTGTTGGAGTTCTATTTGATCGAGGATACTTTGCACTTCATGTGAGTACATAGTTCCCCTATTTTACTGTTTTTAAATGTTTTGGGGTGATTCATATGTACGAAATGTTTTCAAGGTTTAAACGATGGTTTCAAAAACGATTAAAACGATTATTACAAAACTAATAACGATTTCAATAATGTGAACAAAACTTGATGGTTGTAGTTACATAACGAATGAAATTCGTTAATTTTGGCCCAACCGACCAGTATTAGGTTATGGTACCATAGGATCTGACAAATCCCGTTAGTTTACTACACCCATGGTTATGTGTGGGGGTTGTGGGTAGCGACTGAATCTGATGTTTGTTAACTTACCCTTTGGTGGTTTGTTAATACAAGAAACGATAAGCGAGGTGATCGAGTCACGAAGGTTTGAATGTTATTAATGAGACGACCATATATAAGTTATCACAATTAAAACGAGGACGATTTAACGATTTAAACGAGTAAACGATTTGGGGAACGATTTGGAGAAAATTTGGAAACGATGTTAAACAATTTGAGTAAACGATTGGTTTTTAGCTAGTGTTTAGATAACGAGATGGGTGTAATATGGTGAAAACATGGTAGATACGCCGCTGGTACTTCTTATATATAAGTGTTTTCAACATATTACATACCGTGGCATTATTTAGTTCACTTGGGTAAACGATTTTGGAATGATATCACACAAACGAGGTTTTCGAAATGATATAAACCATACGAGCTTTATTAACGAGATTTTATTAACGATTTAATACGAGATGTTTTACAAATTGCTTTACTAAAACAAATGTTTTTGGGTTAAGATTCATGGCTACGAGGTTTTATAAACTATAACCCGCTGGTTTTGAGTTGGTTAATTAAGTTGCAATATTACACTTTTTTCAAAACAAAGTTTTTAATAAAGTATTGCAACATTTAAACTAGCCATGAATCCGACACTCCTATAAAACCTATGTACTCGCCAGCATTTCTTTGCTGACCAACTTTTTACATATGTTTCAGGTGTTGATGCTTGATCGATTTCTAGGATGCATGCGTCACATAGGATCTGGACAAGGCCTTAGTGACATAATAACTATGATAGACGATATAAAACCTGTTTGTTCTACGTGTTAAGACAATGTAATGTTTAATTTTATCAATAAAACAAAACTATTTTGTATCCATGGTTGTGAAACAATAGCTTCTGTTGCAACACTCCCCGACGTTTCCACCACGGTTTGTTGTCCTACGTGGTTGGGGTGTGACACAAACTAAGACCAGTTAGTTCTAACGAAAGATACGGTTCGAACGCACGATTAGGCGAAGACCGGAATAGAATGTGTTTTAGTCCCGACAAGTTTAAAGACTTGTGTAATATAGGGAAACTAAACACCTTCTGGATTTTGAGATAAAAACGATAAGGTTTGACCCGTTTCGGCTAACTTATGTAAACTTAGTTACATAAACCGAACCGAACGCATAATTAGCGTAACGGGTAACCGTGAGAGTCACTTACAGGTTTCCTAAGTTAATATGCCCTAATTATGTTGTGATATCAGTAGGATATCTCCCATTATGCCCAAAACGAGGTTAATTCCATAATACGCCTCGTAGGGGTATTTTGGTCATTTTAAAGATTATAAAAGAGATTAATTAAAATCCTGCGATTCGGGTCTGAATAAATCAGTAAAATAACTTATTTTAACAGGGTAAATCAGTTGGTGATAGGTCTTACATGGCAAAATGGTTTTAAACTCAAACTATGCGTTTAATACGCGTAAAAGGCCATTTTAAGCGATTTTCGGGTTAAACAGGAAATCTGAGTTTTCTGATCAGGTTACTTGGTCCAAAATACTTTATTTAATATATAAAATCAGTAGCAATTGGATTTGTGTCAAAATACTATGTAGAACTCATTTTATGTCCGAAAAGGGTATAATCGGTATTTACCGAATCAACGCTATAACCTTAGGTTATGAGCAGGTTAAAAATAATTAAAAATCTTTAAAAATCTCAAAATATTATATTACATCAGTGCGTAAAAGGTTTGGTGTCGAAAGTTGAGTTTAGATAGGCTTTATGCTAAGTGCGCCGTTTAATTAACAAAAGTTTCTTAATTGCGCTATTTAGCATAACTCCTATTCTAGACCTCTAACTGTTATGAAACTCTAGGGATGATACGCGCAAAATGCAACATATAAATTATATCAATTGTGGCATAAAACTAACCCTTTTTAGTACTAATGTTAGAAAAAGTGTGTTTTTGTCTTCCTTTTGTATTTTTCAGGATGAAATGAGCTCAAATTAACAAAAGAAGCAAAAAGACAGCTAAATCTAACATAAATACAAGAAAAGGAACAAAAGTGGATTGCCCGACCCCTCGATAGCATCCTCCCAAGCAAAACAAGGAAGACAGAAGGCTGAACACGCCCCGTGCTCAGCGAGCACGGGGCCGTGCCCAAGAAGCAGCAGAAAAGACAAAACAGTAGAAGCTTCTATTGCTCACCACGGGGCCGTGCCCAGTGCACACGGGGGCGTGCCCAAAGTACTGCAGGCGCATTAATTGTAATTGCGAATTACAATAAATGAGGAGAGATAGTGTCAGACGGGCACGGGGCCGTGCCCAGCGGACACGGGGCCGTGCCCAGGCTTCTGTTCAGCCTATAAATAGGATTGCTTGGAGACATTTCAACTCATCCCTTGGCACACCACCTCTCTCACACTTCACACACCACCCACCACCACCATAACACCATCATCCACCACCATCATCCATTGTCCATCATAGAGTGTGTGAATCGTCTCGGGATCCAAGATTGATCGTAAGAGTTCTTGACAATCAAGGCCATGTTTGCCTAAGTCTCTTACATCACTTGGTGAAGACAAGTGTTTAGTATAATACTTTTTATTTTTAATCTTTTGCACTTCTTAATTGGTTTTGTATTAATGACTTTAATAACTAGTTTCTTATGTTGAATGTGATTCTTCCTTATCGTTTGTCCGTGGTGTCTTGGCATTATTTTACTGTCTATATAAAATAAAAGATTTTCACCATTCATATCTCCACGTTCTATGTGGAGGTATGTTGGCTACCTGGTCGGGGGTTAAGGGAACGGTTTGGTAAGAGCCTTGCCCTTGTTCAGCGTTTAGAGGTCCTGCAAGGGACCTGGGTCAAATTTAGTAGGACCTCCTTCAATACCTAAAGGTATTGGATGGTGGGGGTCCAAACTCTTTAACCCCCTCATAAGTTAACTACTATTAATACTATAACCCGGCTATTTAGGACTGTATCCCTGCTGACTCAGACTACTTATTCGAGGGTAACGTCGCCTTCAAAACAGGGGCCTACCATAATTTGCATTAATAACTTAATTCATTATCTTTCAATAATCTGATCCTTTAGGACTGTATTCCTGCTGACTCAGACTACTGGGTTGAGGGTAACGTCACCTTCAAAAGAGGGGCCTACCACAATAACTAAGATAATCTCTTAAACAAGTGCAAAAGTGCAAAAATAATCAAAGGTTATACTAACACACGAGTCAGATCCAAGTGATTCATCTTGTCTATCTGTTTTTATTTTTATTTTACTTTTCAGCATTTAGTTAGTTTTATTTTCTTAGTTTAAAAAACCTTTTTCTAACATTTTGATTTGATTAGATGTTGAAGATAAACCGGTACTAAAAGCTCTTGTGTCCTTGGATGACCTCGGTATCTTACCAACACTATACTACGTCCACGATGGGTGCACTTACCCATATGTGTGTTTAGTGTTAGTAAATATCGTGTTTTATAAATTTAAAACTTGGCTAAAGTGTAAAAAGGGGCTTAAAATATATACCTAAAACATATACACACCAATGCACATCAAGTTTTTTGGCGCCGTTGCCGGGGACACAAGGATTTTAAGAAAGCTTAAAATTGACGGCCTAATCAGTTTTTCAAAACCTTTTTAAAACGCGCGCACATTTTCCTGCATTTTATTTTAGTTTGCATTTACAGTAGCCTGAACACGGGGCCGTGTTCACTGAACATGGGGTCGTGCTGCATACCTTTAGTTAAATACCCAGATACAGAGTCTGAACACGGGGCCGTGCCCACTGAACACGCCCACGTGCTCAAAAAGACCAGAAACTTTAATTAAAACGCCCAGATACAGACCCTGAACACGGGGCCGTGTCCACTGAACACGGGGCCGTGTCCAGCGTCTGTTTCCATCTTTGTTTTTGTTTTCTCGTCCCGAGACTCAGTTGTGGTCTGTTGAGTGATTCTTATGGATCAATACTCAGGAGGCTACAACTACACCTATGAGGAGGATGATTACATGAGAGAATATTGCACTAATTGTGGTAACCCGCACTCGGTACAATATTGTAACTTATTTCAACCATCCACTTCGTACAACCATTATGAGGAGCCCAGGTACGAGCCATCGACTTCATACACATCCTATGAAGACCAAAGGTATGAACCTTCTCCCTCATACTTATATTTTGATGAACCAAGGTATGAACCTTCATACTCATACTTTGAGGAGTCAAGATATGAGCCACCACCTTCATATACTTATTATGAGGAACCATGGCGTGAACAACCCACCTCATATGAGTACTATGAAGAACAAAATTACGACCCTTATCCATCATATGCTTACAATGAAGGACAATGGTGTGAACCATCTACTTCATATGGGTACTATGAGGAACCAAGGATCGAACAACCGGATTTAAGCTTTGAGGATCCCGATCCTTACTCTATCACCGAAATAACCGATAGGATAATAGAAAAACTCAAATTTATCGAAAGATGCATAAAAGAATCTCGCGCAAAGGAAGAGGGGTCTCGCGCAAGAGGAGAATTAAAAAGGGAAGAAACGATAAATGAGGAATTAAAAATGGAAGAACAAATAAGTGAAAAACCGACACAAGAGCTAAACAACGAAAGCGGTGAGGCCGATAACGTTAAAATTCAAGAAGTGTCTAATTTTGAAGAAATTAATCTCTTGTCACCTTCTTTTGAAAATCATTGTTTAGTAACCACTCATGCTAAGTTTTTAAAAGAGTTAAACACTAACACTAAAATTGAGGAAATGGTAAGTGTTAAGTTAACTAATGATCAAACTTCACTAATAAAAGAGGATCCTTTTGAAATTAACATTACACCGGTTCCATGTTTCTTTCAAAATTCATTTATTAGTAATGTCACCATTGATAAAGATCTTTGTGTTAACATAATGCCTAACTATATTTTTGAAAAATTAAGTATTAGTGATTTTTCTCCACTTCAAATACCCATTTTTCTATCCAATAGGAAAGTAATAAAATCAATCGGTATGGTTGAGGATGTTTTGGTTCAAACAAATCAAATAGTTATTCCAACCGACTTTGTCATCCTCGATGACTCTCCTCTAGTCTTGGGAAAACCTTTTGTAAAAACTCATGAAGCTTTGAAAAACCGAAATTTAATAATCTACCTCTTCAATTAGGGGCATTCAAAAGGAGCATAGATCTTGAGCGTTCAATGAAATATCCTTTTGGCAATAATGACCCCCTAATTGAAGATGAAGATGAGCCACCCGATACAACTGAAGAAGTTGACCACTTTGTTGAAGAAGAGGTCTCCATAGAACAAACCTTTAAAGTTCTTAATCTAGATGAGCCACAAAATAAGGTGTCACACCCCCAAAATCCACCCGCGGAGTACTACCGCTTGGAGGCGTGACTGACCAGGATCCAGCCACCAATCATACTGAACAAGCATATAAATAGTTATGAAAGTCTAACCAATACGATTGGCGTTCAAACAAAAACAAAGTTTAAGTTGCAAGCGGAAGCATAAGTCTCAAAAGTAAAACATAAGTTCAAATGGTTTCAAGTTTAACATAGTACGCAGCAATCCGTGTCCCACAACGACTCTCCTCCATGCAAGCTCCAGCTGAGTACCTATGGTCCTGCAAAGCATGTAGTAACGAGTTAACAACTAGTTGAGTGAGTTCACAGTTGGGTGTTCGTTTTAGTTGTTTTGAAAACAGTTTCCTTTATCTGGCATCCTGCCGTGGGGGTTACCCCATAGTTGGAAAACGTGACTTAATCATTCCCAGTTACTCTGGCATTCCAGCCGTGGGGGCTACCCCATGATAGTTATCCGGCATTTCGGCCGTGGGGGCTACCCCATGCGTACACTAGACTCGTTACCATATCGACTGCTGACTGTAGTCATGTTTATGTGCCCTGAAAACCGTCAATGTCTATCATCATTGACGTGCCCCAGATCCATTAGTTCACGCCCGTCCTCTGCGGCACGGTGTGAGGTTTGTCAGACCTAAATAGCGCTATCTAACTAATGACCCGCTCGCCATTGGCCCGGCGATTAAGTCGATATAAGAAGGAGGGACTTCGTGATAGAGTTTTGGTCTAGTACGAGTTATCCGTCCGTCCGGACGAGGAATCACATTCCTGAACCACTGCTGTCCTACCCAAGGAGGACGAGGAATCCACGTTCCTTAACCCCGTTCCCAACCCAGGGAATCCCATGCTTTGTAGAGGGTGTGAACTCACCTTGGTTTGCTCGGCAGTTAATCACAGAAAGGTCAATCAAGTTGCAAGTAGTCAACTACGTCCTAACATAGATACCACTTATATCAGATTCGAACCAAGCAGTGCACATACAAGTAGAAATCATGGCATGGCAGTTTATCAATAACATACTCAAATAACAGTAGCACGTATGACCCATATGTTCAGCCCAATTACTTAAGCCCAAAACATGCATTAAACAGTAGCACAAGGAGTCCATAAGGTCGGCCCATTAACTAAGGCCCGTAACTAAGCAAGCCCATTAAGTGTGGTCTCGAGTCGCAGCCGGACTCGCAAGCGTGGTTTCGAGTCATGCTGTTTGTGTTGATCATAGGTGGTTGCGAGTCGCAACCTATGTCGCAACCATGGTTTCGGCTGATCATGCTAAGGTTTAGAGTCGCAACGGGACTCGTAACCTGTGTCGCAACCTGGGGTCTCGGCTTGTCATGTTATGGTTGCGAGTCGTAACCAGGTGTTCTCGACTCGCAACTGATGTCGCAACGTGGAGGTTTCGAGTCGCAACCAGGGGTTTCGACCCCCCAGCACCTGCTGATCCTTCACAGTTTGTACTATCCAATGAAAATCATGCAGAATTATGTACTATCCACTAAACATGTTTTGTTGTCTAATATTTACCCAAATTGGATCAAACAGTGCAGATTTCAAATATTCAACACCCCTTCATTGCATATTCAAGTTGTTCTTCACTTATTCATCATGTTCTTCATATATTCAAAAACACATTCATCAAGTTCTTCACATATTCATAACATAAATAACCCTTATTCAAACAAGATTATGAACAACCATCATAACACTCAAGCATACTCATCTAATGGTTTCAAATCATCATATAATACCGATTTTTAGGACATTACCCGATTCTTATGCAAGCCGGTTTCATGTTCATCGACATAAGTGGTTTGAATCACATTTAAACACGAGATACTATAGTCCATCATGCAATATACTAACAGATTCTTAACATTATACATATTAGAACATCGTATACATTAAGAACATCATGGAAACACTAATATCAAAACAAAATAAACATCATATCGAGCTAACATCAATAATAAGCATCATAAACACTAACCGGTTGATGGGTTTCAAGTGTGTGTGTAAATCTTCCAACCGATTTCGTGTGTGAGCCGATCCAAGAGTTCGATCTGAGAATGAGGGAGTGTTTGTGAGGGAAAAGTAGGAGAGTGTGTGAGAGTGAGTGTGTATGGTTGCCCAAAGAATGGCAAAGTTGGCTAGAGGGGTGATATATATGCTAGTTCAAGTGGTGCACCCTAAGGGTTTCGGATGAGGGTTTACGGCCCAAATGGCCCAACCGGCCAAAGGCCCAAACCGGCCTAAGGGTCACTGTTCACTCGAGACCTTATGGTCTCGAGTCGGGTTCTCGGCTCGCATAGAACACGCATATATATATATATATATGTACATACACACAAGCAAAACACATATCACATAAAAGGTTCACATTTATTAGTAACTTCAACAAGTTAACTTAGTCACAAAATGTTCAAGCATGTTACATCGAGGTACAAGGAAGGTTCTAAATTTCGAGTTGTCACATAAGGTGTCTCCTAAAGACCCACCCATTGAGCTCAAAGAACTTCCGAAAGGTTTGGAATATGTTTTTCTAGACAAAGATGGTAATTTACCTGTAATTATTTCGTCTAAATTAAGTAGTATAGAAAAAGAAAAATTAATCAATCTTCTTAGAAAACACAAACATGAGATCGCGTGGAAGCTTGTAGATATCAAAGGAATAAGTCCTTCCATGTGCACGTACAAAATTTTAATGAACGATGACTACAAAACAGTAATACAACCACAACGTAGAGTAAATCCCAATGTGCAAGAAGTGGTTAAAAATGAGGTCATCAAACTACTTGACGCCGGACTAATCTATCCTATCTCCGATAGTCCATGGGTAAGTCCCGTCCAAGTAGTCCCGAAGAAAGGAGGTATGACGGTAATAACTAATGAAAAGAATGAATTAATACCAACAAGAACCGTCACAGGATGGAGAGTTTGTATAGACTATAGACGATTAAATGAAGCAACAAGGAAGGATCACTTTCCTTTGCCCTTCATTGATCAAATGTTAGAACGACTATCCGGTCATAAATTTTACTGTTTCTTGGATGGTTTTTCAGGTTACTTTCAAATTCCAATAGCACCTGAAGACCAAGAAAAGACGACTTTCACATGCCCCTACGAAACTTTTGCCTATCGACGCATGCCGTTTGGTCTATGTAATGCACCTGCAACATTCCAACGTTGTATGGTGGCCATTTTCCATGATATGATAGAAAAGACAATGGAAGTCTTCATGGACGACTTTTCTATCTTTGGAGATTCATATGACCAATGCTTCGATATCCTCGAACGAATGCTATCCCGATGTGAGGAAACTAACATCGCCCTTAACTGGGAAAAATGCCATTTCATGGTAACAGAGGGAATAGTACTCGGTCACAAAATCTCGAGCGAAGGAATGGAAGTTGATCGAGCAAAAGTAGACACTATTTCTCGATTACCTCCACCCTCCTCCGTGAGAGCAATCAGAAGTTTCCTAGGGCATGCCGGATTTTATAGAAGGTTTATCAAGGACTTTTCAAAAATTTCAAGACCTCTAACAAAATTACTTGAAAAAGATGCACGTTTCATCTTTGACAAGGATTGCAATCAAGCATTTCTAACCCTCAAGGAAATGCTAGTCAATGCACCTATCATGATAGCACCTGATTGGAAATTACCTTTCGAAATCATGTGTGATGCAAGTGACTTTGTTGTTGGAGCAGTCTTGTGACAAAGAAAAGACAAGCATTTCCACCCAATTTATTATGCTAGTAAAACACTTAATGATGCACAAGAAAATTACACAACTACTGAAAAAGAGTTACTAGTTGTGGTATTTGCTTTTGATAAATTCCATTCTTACCTTGTTCTTTCTAAAACTGTAGTCTATACAGATCATGCATCTATCCGATACCTTTTCAAGAAACAAGACGCAAAACCACGTTTGATCAGATGGATTCTACTCCTCCAAGAATTTGATATTGAAATCAAACACAAAAGAGGAGCAGAAAACACTGCTGCAGATCATCTTTCACGCCTAGAAGACCCAGCTTTGGAGGCAACCAGGGATGAACAAATCAATGAAAAACTTCCAACAGAATCCTTGGAAATGGTGGAAAGCAGACAAGAACCATGGTATGCCGACTACGCTAATTACTTAGTGTCACTTCCCCCGACCCACCCTGGACGGAATCAGGAGTCGCGAGCAGCCAATCGGTACCGGTGGTTATTTTTCTAAAACATTGCAGCGGAATTTTCATCAGGACCGTGAGTTAGGAAAAATATCAGAGTTTAGAAACACCGGATTTTATTTAAATAGATGGAATAAATTCCATTTTTACAAAGGTAGCTTTTAATAAAAACAATATTTCTTAATTTGATTTAATTAATACAATAAGCCACTTCTTGAAGTCTTTTAGTGCCAGATCCAATTCTTACTCCAATCTACTGTAATTACCTGAAACGTGTTTTAAAAAGGTTTTGTCAGCGGGAAATACTGAGTGAATCATTCATTTTACTTAAAATGACGCATTTGTTATAATTCACAGTATTAAGAGAGATTATAATGTTTCTGATATCAAACCAACTACCCACAGTATTTGTCACTCGACTCGTTTCGGTGACTGTGGTCATATCCCCCATTGGCTGCCCCAATGGTGACGAGTATCACTAATTAGGTTCGCTCACCTAAAGTGATAAAACAATAGTACTGTGCACAATACCCCACATACCGGCTGTAATTTGGTGATTACATAAACTTAATCACTGTAATTATAACTCTGAAAATAATTTGGAGTATTGTAAAACAGTTGATAAAAAGAGAATGACTCACATTATAAGCATGCAGTATTGAATTAACAAGCTTCATGATTCAGATTCTTCTGAGAATTAGCATCTACGTTGATTGTAAGTGTAAGGGGTAGTGTTTAGTCTAATGATAAGCCTGATAACCTTATTTAAGCGATAATGCACACGAAACTAGGTAAATAACTAATACAGCATTTACAATAAATTCACGAGATTAAAACCCTCACAACGAATGACAAAGTGCAATCACTTAAACATCCATCGGATTCACAACGAATGACAAAGTATTCCCCGAGTTCGGGTGGTACTAAAACATCCTGTCGGAATCACGACTAATGACAAAGGATAAACTCAATTTGAGTAGCACTTAAACATTCATCGGATAGTTTCAATCGATCGGAGATTGAATCGTAGCAGCGATCGAGTTAATACCCTGTATCGTAGCAGCGTTTCCGGATTGTGTGTGCTTGGTGGTAAAACGGCTATAACTCGAAGTGGAAGACGAAATTTTCCGTCGTTCCAACTCCAGAAATCAAGTCCCAACACCCTCTATTTATACATGAAAATTGACCCCCTCGCGTGACGCGAGGGGTCACCCCTGGGGTTTCGCGTGACGCGACGGGACACGTTTCAACATAGGCTTGCCATGTGTCCAACTAGCTTGTATGAGTCGACGGAATTTATAAATTCGAATTCTATAACGAGTTATGTGGATAATCGTAAGCTAGGGTTTACCCCCCCCCCCTGAGTTTTAGGGGCCCTGATTCTGATTCTGATTGTTCTAAAAATTTTAGGAGTTGTGCAGGATTACTTGGGTGTCTCTATTAGGGTTTCCTATTGTGTAAAAATAATAGATATGACTTTTGATGAGAGTTGTTTATAAAATAGAATAATAAATAATAGTTTTGGGTAAATCACAAAAAGGAAATAAAATGGTGAGAAAAGAGAATGGACCCACTTTGTAACTTTAGGGTTCAATTAGAAAATCTCCTGGTATAAATTTTGGGTATAACTTCTAAGCTATTAAAAATAAAAATATATAATGCACTGGTGGTAAGTATAATATCCCTAGTTCAACCTTGTCCCGATGTTCCGAGACCGAATCCCAACAACTTAGTCGGGCAGAGCCATGACATATGTTATGAGGCTCAGATCAATCGGAAAGGTTAGCGGTGATCGGGAGTTAAAATACTTAAAACGGGACAGGGCTTTATTATTATTATTTAATATTTTTAATGAAAGAAACATATAAGAAAAGAATTTGAAGGAGGGCGACAAAAAGAGGCACCTAGCAAATTGAGATTGTTATCTTTATTCCCTTTTTATAGGAGTTTCAAAATGGACACGCCTACTAGAAATGTACACACGTCCATATTTTAACAATTCAATTAATTTATTATATTTTGTTCAAAATTTGCCACGTACAAATAAATGCTTTCAATTCCTACACGTAATGTACTTTTACAATGCATTTATTATAACTGTACACGTACACTTAGGAAGTAAATTATTATTTATTATTTTATATTATATATATATATATTAATTTAACTGCTTCACTTATTTGGCGGGTATAACTTCTAAAATATGACGTTGTATAAAACAATAAATATGTCTTTAGAACGAGAATATTTTTGTCTACATTTGGGTATAAGTTTCATTAAAAATAGAGTAGGTTCAAAATACAATGTATTTTTATAATTTAATTATTATATGGTTTCTAGGCCCGTCTAGGAACTTCATATTTCTAACGGTCAACTTACCCATAATCTATATGTCTAATAATATAAGTTTATATAGACTTTTATTTTATTAAAAAGGTCACCTATATATACAGGCCAATTATTTAAAATAATATTTCAACCAACTATATAAAATATTTTTTAAAATTATTTTAGGTTGAATATTTATATTAAAAATAAATTAGTTACTAGTTACTAGTGGTTAATAAATTTAACCAAACCTATAATTCTTATATAAAAATAGGGATGTTACACTTAGCTAGCGGTATAGTCACTAAAGGATGGCCACATCATCAAAGAAGGAAGTTCTTTGCCGATGTAAAGCATTACTTTTGGGAAGACCCTAATCTTTTCAAAATGTGTGCTGACCAACTCATCCGAAGGTGTGTCCATGGTGGCGAAGCACGAAGAATTCTCCGCCATTGTCATGAAGGTCCATATGGAGGACATCGTGGTGTCTCTAGTACCGCACGAAAGGTATTTGATTCAGGATTTTATTGGCCGACAATTTACAAAGATGCACAAAATCTTGTAAAGACATGCGATGCTTGCCAAAGATCAGGTAATATTTCTTCCAAAAATGAAATGCCTCAAAATGGCATTCTCGTTTGTGAAATTTTTGATGTGTGGGGACTCGATTTCATGGGACCCTTCCCACCGTCAAAAGGAAACAAATATATACTTGTGGCAGTTGATTACTTGTCTAAATGGGCCGAAGTCGAAGTTCTTCCAACAAACGATGGAAGAGTAGTGGTAAAATTTCTAAAAAAATTATTCTCTCGTTTCGGAACACCCAAGGCATTAATAAGTGATAGAGGTACCCATTTTTGCAATCACCAACTCGAAAAAATCTTAACAAGATATAGGGTCTATCACCGGGTCTCAACGGCATATCACCCTCAAACAAATGGACAAGCCGAAGTGACTAACAGAGGTTTAAAACGAATACTTGAAAAAACCGTAGGTTTAAATAAAAAGGAATGGGCTGATAAACTAGATGATGCTTTATGGGCCTTTCGAACTGCTTATAGAACCACTATAGGCACAATCCCGTATAAGCTTGTCTATGGAAAAAGTTGTCATTTGCCAGTAGAAATAGCTCACAGAGCCTACTGGGCAATAAAAAATGTAAACCTAGACTTAGAAACTGCAGGTAAAAATCGATTTTGTCAAATGACTGAATTAGACGAACTAAGGAATTATGCATATTCTAACTCTGAAATTTATAAGGAAAGAATGAAAAATTTACATGACAAATACATTAAGCCTAATGAATTTTGAGTAGGAGACCAAGTTCTATTGTTTAATTCATGACTTCGATTATTTCCGGGTAAACTAAAATCTAGGTGGTCAGGACCTTTTTCCATCACCCATATTTTTCCTCACGGCGCAGTAGAAATTAAATCTCGAAATGGAATTCCATTCAAAGTCAATGGCCAATGGCTAAAACTCTATCGAGGATCCATTGAGGATGAGGAAGAAGAGATCTCACTTCAAACGGTCGACGAATAAAAAGCACCCAAATCATACCTGGTATGTTACGAACAAGTGAGTATACATCGAAACCGGTAAGTCTTCTAACCATGTTTTTGGGAAAAACGGGCACTCACACGAGCACACAAAAAAAAAATTTAACTTTGCTCGGCACCGGGCCGTGTCCGCTGGACACGGGGCCGTGTCGGCGCAACTGTCGGGATAAAACCCTCTTTTCATAACAGTTACATCATTCCACACGCCCCGTTTCCCCGAAAAAGCTCTGGTCCGAGGCGATTTTCTGCAGATTTTCGACGTTACCTCTAGATCTAACAACATCAAGGTATGATTCTATCATCATTAGTAGTTAGATTAGTTACTTGCATGTAGTTAAAACATCAAAAATTTGGGGAAAAATCTAGGGTTCTTGAAGTTCATCCGGATCGAACCTCAAATTTTTGAAATAATTTGTTAGCATTAGTTTAGATTAGTATAATGGGAAGTAAATACACTTGTATTGTTGATAGATTTGCCCGATTTCTCACAAAAACCTCAAACCCTTGTTTTTGAACCGAAAAAGATAAAATTGAAGGGGTAAACGGGTTGTTTTGGGAAAAACGGCACTTGGGGTTTCATTTTCGGTGGAAACCGCACCTACTTGGCCAAAAATTTTCAGATTTTCGGGACCGGGTCGAAAAATGAAGTTTTTGAGTAACAGACGCATGGACACGGGGTCGTGCCCGCTAAGCACTGGGTCGTGTCTAGCTAACTGTTTGCAGTTTTTTCCGAAAATCTTATCGTTTCACGCTAACTTTTTGTGTATTCTTGCAGATGGTGAAGTTCACAAGATTCAATGCCACAGAGCTCGATGCTAGGGCTAGATATGAGATACTTCAAACAAGGCCCGAGGAATACCCGAGGCAAGCGTACGCGGACCTATTAACCTTGGTGAATCAGCTCGGCCGATTTAACAACCTTGTTACCAGACCACTAAGGGTTGCCTTGACCACTCGACTCCGTTCGGTACATCAATGCACTATGGAATTCTACAGTACTTTCACCTTCACTTCAAGGTGTGACCCGTTTGACAATGAGGGGGTTGCATTTCGATGTGGTGGGACAAGGTACTCGATCTCTATGGCACAGTTTGGGGCAATAGTGAGACTGTATACGGAAGAAGATTCGGGAAATGAGAAAAACACCGGGGGATTGCGAGATCTGGATGAAAATGAGCGCCAAGCCGCATGGGCCCAAATCGGTGAAGGACACTACAACCCGAGCAGCACAAAGTGTACTAAGCTGAGGGATTCGCTTTATCGCTACATCCATAGGCTCCTCACTTACTCTCTTAGTCAGCGACACGACAGTAGCGGTGTTGTTGGGTTAAAGGATTTGGTAATCCTTCACTGCATCCACAACCGAAGGCCCCTCGCTGTTCCGTATCTCCTGCTTCGAAACATACATCTGAACCGGCTTGCTCGTGCACCAACTCCTATCTTCTATGGGGGATGGGTGTACCGACTCTTCAAGCATTTCACGCACATTCCTAGGTCCTTTGAAAGGAGCCCATGGTCGGGACGAGTTGATATACACATTTGCCGCGCCATGAACCTAATTTATGAGGCGGAAAACGGGTCAGTAAGCTTTCAAAGGATGCAAGGTCATGCATGGAACCCACAGGAGGCCCTAGTCCTTCATGCTCCACCTCCCCACTACCAGTATCAACCCCATGGTGATCCGGGCCAATCCTCCTCCCAAGGAGGCGGTTTTCCTAACCTTCAAAGTTTACATGATCTTTTGCAGGAAAACCTCATGTGCACCAGGAACACCTACAACCTTGCCAATAATACATATCACCGGGTCGGGGCTATTGAGCGAAGCATCACCGGTATACAAGACGACATCAGGAACATCCGGGAGTATATGGCGGGTCATGGGGACGGAGGTGATGACAGCGATGAGGATATGGACTAGGAGGTTGAAGAAGGAGTAGGAGCAGGTTGATGGCGAGCCCACAGGTAAAGGTCCCCTTTTATCTATCAAAACAATTTCCGGCCTGCGTGCCGAAGTGTTAGACAATTTACTTTCCTTGACTACTTTTTTATTTTCTGCTTTATTTTTCTTTTACTTTATGGTTTGGATGATTAACTTGGCAATTTGGGACGTTTGGTATTGTTTGGTGTGGTATTAAGTGATAGAACAGGTACAACCGATGCTTAGAGTACTAAACATTAGTACTACTAAAGCCAGAGCAGGAAAACCGAAGAAAGAAACCTGTTTTTCAGCCTTGCAGACTGTCCACACGGGGTCGTGTCCAGCCGACACGCCCCCGTGCCCATCGCCCAGACCTGCTGTTTCTCAAATTTTTGCAGATTTTTTGTCAGACACGGGGTCGTGCCCAGCGAACACGCCCCCGTGTTCAACTTCTGTAAGTTCTCGTTACTGGCACCTGAACACGGGGCCGTGTCTACTCACCACGAGGCCGTGTCCAGACTGGCAGTAACATAAAATTTTGCTTTTAAACACCATTTTACACATCCAATCAACCTAAAAAATTATTTTTGGGACACATTGAGGACAATGTGTAATTTAAGTGTGGGGGGGGGGAATG
Source organism: Helianthus annuus (assembly GCF_002127325.2). Lineage (NCBI taxonomy): Eukaryota > Viridiplantae > Streptophyta > Magnoliopsida > Asterales > Asteraceae > Helianthus > Helianthus annuus. The sequence continues at coordinate 62,924,857 of NC_035446.2, forward strand.
CTAAAACCTTGAATTTTGCAAGTCCTAATAACAAGCCTTACACAAAACTCTATTGGAACCGCTAATCACCCCAAATTTTTTTTCAAAAATTCTCATTTTTTTTACTTGTCTAAGTTTAAGTTGGGAATTCTAATTTTAACAAGGTTATATTTTTACATGTTTACAACCGATAGCGTCGTGATAAAAAGAACCAACATAAGAAAATTATGAAACGGCATGACAAGCTTAGTTAAAATTTGATTATATATACTTGATCACATAAAAACCCATTCCCACAAAAGTGAGTTTTGAGCCTTTATAGAGCATACAAATACACATCTTTACAACTAAATGCTCATTTTTCGTTTTTGTGTGAATAGCCGCTTGGTTCTTACGACTCTAGAACTTGCCACGACAATACATTCCCAGTCCTTACCAACTTAAACCCAAGTAAGTAAATGATGGAGGCATTAGGACTAACCATTTTTCTTTCAACACCATTATTTTTATTTTTCTTTTCACCTACCCAAAAATTCCCCCTAGTTAACCCCTTTGAGCCTAAACCTTTTCATTTCTTAACCCAAAACCCTTTTTACCCACCAAAAACCCTTTTTATTTTTAAACCTTTATTTTAGTAACAAGCTCGGTTTTCGTGTGACTAAATATATATATATATATATATATATTACAATGAAGTTGGAAATAAACAAAAAAAGCTCCTTAAACAAAAGCTTGTTTGAATAAATACTTCATTAAAAAAATAAAAAGTCACAAAAACAAAATGTTTTACGAAAACCGACGCTTTTACGCCTTTCGCCCTTTTCTACTAACCACTAACCCAACTACCCACCTTTAGCCCAAGTCAAACCCTTAAAAGTCCTCTTGATATTTACAAAGGTATAAAGTTAAAAAGAAGGAGGATTGTTTGCTTGGCAAGCTTATGGTAGAAATAAGTTCCATGCCGCTCTCGAGTGATTCACTAAAAATACACCTTCGGCCGAGTATGAGTGATTTCTCCCGTGAGGTATGTGAACCTGTATATAAATGGAATTTTAAAAAGGTATGCTATGCCTTAATAAATAATTAATCTAATGAAACGTTTTTAATAAATCATGACGAATAGGATTGTAAATAAATAAAAATAAAACCTAAACGATCTTGGAAAATCCCGACACTCTATGACAAGCCCAAAACCTTCTCTTCTACCCATTCCATTTGGGAGTGAATAAAGCCACGTTATAAAGAGTTTTGCTTGAGGACAAGCAAAGATTCAAGTGTGGGGGTATTTGATACGCGCAAAATGCAACATATAAATTATATCAATTGTGGCATAAAACTAACCCTTTTTAGTACTAATGTTAGAAAAAGTGTGTTTTTGTCTTCCTTTTTTTATTTTCAGGATGAAATGAGCTCAAATTAACAAAAGAAGCCTTCCTAATCGTGCATTAGACTTGGGTAAGTATGCCCAAAGTACTGCAGGCGCGTTAATTGTAATTGCGAATTACAATTAATGAGGAGAGATAGTGTCAGACGGGCACGGGGCCGTGCCCAGCGGACACGGGGCCGTGCCAAGGCTTCTGTTCAGCCAATAAATAGGAGTGCTTGCAGACATTTCAACTCATCCCTTGGCACACCACCTCTCTCACACTTCACACACCACCCACCACCACCATAACACCATCATCCACCACCATCATCCATTGTCCATCAAAGAGTGTGTGAGTCATCTCGGGATCCAAGATTGATCGTAAGAGTTCTTGACAATCAAGGCCATGTTTGCCTAAGTCTCTTACATCACTTGGTGAAGACAAGTGTTTAGTATAATACTTTTTATTTTTAATCTTTTGTACTTCTTAATTGGTTTTGTATTAATGACTTTAATAACTAGTTTCTTTTGTTGAAGGTGATTCTTCCTTATCGTTTGTCTGTGGTGTCTTGGCATTATTTTACTGTCTATATAAAATAAAAGATTTTCACCATTCATATCTCCACGTTCTATATGGAGGTATGTTGGCTACCTGGTCGGGGGTTAAGGGAACGGTTTGGTAAGAGTCTTTCCCTTGTTCAGCGTTTAGAGGTCCTGCAAGGGACCTGGGTCAAATTTAGTAGGACCTCCTTCAATACCCAAAGGTATTGGATGGCGGGGGTCCAAACTCTTTGACCCCCTCATAAGTTAACTACTATTAATACTATAACCCGGCTATTTAGGACTGTATCCCTGCTAACTCAGACTACTTAGTCGAGGGTAACGTCGCCTTCAAAAGAGGGGCCTACCATTATTTGCATTAATAACTTAATTCATTATCTTTCAATAATCCGATCCTTTAGGACTGTATCCCTGCTGACTCAGACTACTGGGTTGAGGGTAACGTCACCTTCAAAAGAGGGGCCTACCACAATAACTAAGATAATCTCTTAAACAAGTGCAAAAGTGCAAAAATAATCAAAGGTTATACTAACACACGAGTCGGATCCAAGTGATTCATCTTGTCTATCTGTTTTTATTTTTATTTTACTTTTCAGCATTTAGTTAGTTTTATTTTCTTAGTTTAAAAAATCTTTTTCTAACATTATGATTTGATTAGACGTTGAGGATAAACCGGTACTAAAAGCTCTTGTGTCCTTGGACAACCTCGGTATCTTACCAACACTATACTACGTCCATGATGGGTGCACTTGCCCATATGTGTGTTTAGTGTTAGTAAATATCGTGTTTTATAAATTTAAAACTTGGCTAAAGTGTAAAAAGGGGCTTAAAATATATACCTAAAACATATACACACCAACGCACATCAAGGGACATGCTTATAAATCAGTAACAAAGATTTTTGCTCTCTCACATTCCCAAAATTCTCGTTTTATGGACAAGAGGGCATTATGGTCAATTTTTAAGCATTTAACGGAAATGTGCAAATGACTCGGACATTCAACGAACCAGCCACAGAGGGTTATACTATCATGTAACCTGGTCCTAAGGAAGTCCTAAGGCATTTCTAAACTCTACTAAAACGGGTCAGAACTGAAGTCAAAGAAAAAGTCAAAGTTTTGCGACTTTCGGTTCCGAACCGGGTCTAAATTGGAAATTGTCGGATCAAACAAGCTTAGACCAGTTATTATACTTATTATCAAGTTATATGAGTGATAAAATAGGTTAAATGCCTTCTACATTGTTAATTATATGTTAATTCGAAAATTAAGCTTCTGTTGACTTTTTCTAAACATCTTTGACCCGACATTTGATCTAGTTAGAGTGGGAATCAGAGGGTGCCCTTTTGAGGGTTTAATGCCCACATAATTACCAACTTATAACTACCTTTGATTCAATTAATCACTGGACCATTAATGATTAATCGTTAAGTCAACCGTTAATTACGACGGTTTGACTTTTAAGCTAAAACTAAGCAAAAACTTAACTAAGAATGGTTAAGCATACTTACCCAAGTCTAATGCACGATTAGGAAGGCTTGGGGGAAGACACTTGTGCTCCAGAAAGCTCCACAAATGCAGAAGGAAGGAATGAACACAATGTTGCAACAATGTGGCTTTATATAGTGTTCTTAATCCATTGAGATCATGACAACTAGGTCTATCATTGATCCCAGATCATTTACAAGTGTTTCCTAGTGCCTAGGAACAGTTAGGGGTCACCCATGTTGCTGAAAATATCTTACTAAGTCGGTTAAACGTTTATAACAGCCAACAGCCAAGCTGCTGTCGCTGGGCACCCCTTACGGACCGTAAGGCAGGTCCTTTACGGTCCGTAAGCCTTTGCCAGAAAGCAAAAAATTTAACCTTTCATGCATTGAACAGGCAACTTGCATAGCATTATTTTGAGTCAGGAAAATGTCAGTATGAGGCCTTTTTACCCATGCTTGATCAGTTGTGTCTACCTATCTTGCAATATTATTGGGTTGAACAATGATAGTATTCACAAATAAAGGTTTTATTGAGCATTATTTTCATAGGATCCATTCTTGCAAATTTGGACATCCATTATTATTATTAATCACCGGATTAAAGGTATACTAGATGTTTATTAATCACGTTAGGGTCTTGGGATTTATAATGAAGTCGTTCAGAGGTATAAATTAACATGTCGACGTGTTTAAAAATCCTGCCATACATCTTTAACTAAATCCGGGTTTATAGTGCTTTTGTCGTAAGTGACACGTGTCGTTTATTTGTTGAACACAAATTTTCGAGGTGTTACAACTGCCAGATTATTACTGCACTCAAATCCCATCGAATTAGATGACCAGACCATGGTGTTGCCACTAATGAGAATCATAAGGTTTCCATTGCTACCGACTTTGAACCAGTGTCGTGACTATGTGGTTAAGTTTATGCATGTTAAATTATACTTGCTGTCTTTTTACCAGTGTCGTGACTATAAGGTATTGCTAAGCAAATTATATTAAAAACCTATCATCAATAAAGCGTCCACTTCTCAAACTTCACTTTTGCACACAAATCCTGTAGCATTCGTGCTCTGTAAACGCTGTACGATGTAGAACAATATCAATTATCAATGAAACGAGCTGTTTTGGTCTCTATATTTGTTTATTTGTGTTTGACAATTTCACGTTTCAATTCTAGTTTGATTTCAAGCTTTAAATCACTTTCTAGAAAGTTATACGCAAACTGTTATGTAAACATGATTAGTTTGACGCAACAAACACTCCGAGATAATGATATAAGCTTAACATACCTTAAATAACCTTTACATAACTTAGAAATAAATTTTGGGGGGTTTGGTGTGTCATATCAAGTTTATTCGTATAGCAACGTACACTCTGGTCAAGAATTGGTCAAGACAAAGTTCGATTGAACTTTGCAACGTGAGCATAATCACGATGGTTATAGTCCCTTGTGACTATACCTACTGATTACCACGTTGATTAGTCGTAGTGACGAGTCATAGTTTCGGTCAAAATGCCCGATTATGTGCATTTTGCGATGAAACTATTTTCAGGTATCAAAACACTTTGTTTTGATATCAAATCTGTTTTCTAACTTAGTTAAACATGTTTTAACATGTTTAACATGTCACTTTTAGTCTAGTGCTTATATTGGGTCGTAAGTCAAGCGGTCTTGGTAACCGCTTAGACTTTTGAACCCGACCCATTTGGTCGATCATTAGGATCCGACCAAACACATTAGGTGACCATAGTTGTATAGGGAAAAATCTTCCGAGGTTATACCTTATAGTCACTTCGTTTAGTTAGTTGTATGATAGGTAGTTTATATGCCTTATGAAAATGCCCAAAATGCCCTTTTTACGCATAATTTCATTTTAAGCATATGTAACCAATGTTTTGACACCTAAACTGATTATGCAACATAATTAAACATGTTAGGGCATATAATACTTATCATAGGGCTAGTTAGACCATCCGAATGCGCTTTCGCGCAAATGACGCGTTAAAGTAGCGTAAACTACCTTAACGGGTCATAACGGGTCAAAAGCACTTAGGTTAGGTTTCAATTCAGAATGTAGGCTTTGTTAAACCATATCATATGAGTTCCAACACTCGTTTGGTTTACAATACCTCATTCTATCCAATTCCTCGATTTATGTCCTGTTACACTAACATAGTATCTGATACACTAGGAACCACTTCGCCACTTGAACCATTGATCCTCTGAGCTTTGTTATATCATTTGAACAAGACCTACACGCAATCCCAGGCGCGTACATAGTTCCCGTCTTTTACCGTTTTCAAATGTTTTGGGGTGATTCATATGTGTAACTGATTTGGTTTTCAAATGTATGGTATATATGTGTTTACTAAGTGCTTTTATGTGTATTATTCCGATTTTGCAACCACGATGATTATCCAAATCCTTAAAAGATCTACCTATCTTCATAGTTAGATTCTTATAGGATATTTGAAGTACAGTCTTAGATCTTCCTATCTTCATAGTAAGATTTTTAAGAAGTACTTTACAAGACGATGGTTATGGTTTATGTGTAGATTGTTGGTGATTTAGATAACAAAACTAGAGTAATACAATAAGCACATGGTGGATACGCTGCTGGTACTTCCTATATATAAGTGTGCTTTGTATTACCCTTCATGGCGTTATCCCGAATCACCATTAGGACTTAGGATTTTTGTGATTGAAACCAAAGCATAGTTTGATATGCTCTTTTTACCAAAGCATAGTTTGATATGCTATTATTTACCAAAGCACAGTTCGATATGCTATTATTTACCAAAGCACGGTTTGATATGCTATTGCTTACCAAAGCATAGTTTGATACGCTATTCAAGTGACATTGTTTACCAAAGTATAGACTGATATACTACCAAACCAAATCCTTGTAGTATTTATCTATCTTCATAGTTAGCTACTCATGGATGTTTAAAGTACTAATATTGGAGTCCTTATTTGGATTCATTGTGTGCTTTAATGTGTGTTTATAAGTTGCTGACAAGTTGGCGATTTATGTGTTTATGTGGTAGTTGTGATTTAGATAACGAAACGGGTATAATAAAATAAGAACATGGTGGATACGCCGTTGGTACTTCCTATATATAAGTGTTCTTATTTTATTACTCTTGTAGCGTTATCCAAATCACTTTAGGATTTTGAGTACGATTGATTCAATGTTCGATTATCCAAATCCTTGTAGAATCTTCCATATCTTTATAAGTTAGATTCTTAGAAGGATGTCTAAAGTATTATTATAAATCATTGACTTGATTTATATAATACTCACATAAGTTTTGATTAATTTCAAAACAATTATTATTAATCCTTGATTGGATTTCTAATAATACATTAACGAGTTTTACGATGATTTCAACGAGGTTACAATGTACGATTTCAAATGGCATAAAAATTACTTAGTAATAATCATATTGCCATATACAAAACTATTTGCCACGAGTTTTCACAATCAAGACTATGTATTGCAATACTAAACTTTTGCCATTCTCTGGCTTCAAGATTTATTTTCAATCGACAACTCCCGTAGTTGTCAAAGTATTGCAATACCAAACTTTTGTCATTTATTTGGCTAACAAAACCTATATATTCGCCGACATTTTTATGTTGACTGTTTTTCGCATATGTTTCAGGATTTTCAACTGTTCAAGCATGCAACGCATAGGACTGCATCCGGGCCTTAGACTTCTTTAATCAAAAGACAATTACATGTATTCTTTGTTTGTAAAACAATGTTAACATTATTGAAAGAATTTAGTACCAGTAGTTGTGAGCAACTTGTAACGTGGCTCAAAACCCATTAAACACATAAATGGATGATTATGATTTCATAACTTTGAACACTAATTTAACAAATTATTGACTAGGGTTTACTCCTAGACATGACTTCATTCCTAATCTTATCCAAACATCAAACATTTATGCTCAAATTTCGATCTCTAATGTTCATCTAAAACTCAAGATGAAACTAAATAACAAAATTAGGCATACCTTATGATCCTTTCGCGAAGATGATCACTAATTTGAGTTTGGATTTCGATTTGGAACTAATTTTCCCTTTCAATTTGATGGATTTGCAAGAACTAGGGTTCAAGTGGAGGAGCTTTGGTCGCCCCCTGTGTTTTCTTCGACTAGAACATACACCAAGTGTGTATTTTGGGTTTTTAAATTTTATTTAATAAAACTATTTTCAATCTTGTCACTTTTGGCCCCTCTACTATTCTCAAGTTTTATTTTAGGTGTTTTAATCAAGTTTCTTATTGCTATAAGACTTGTGATTAACTAGGTTATTTATTCCTAGTTACTTGATCTTATTTATATCTGACATCTAATTAATAACATAAAGATTTATATTTTCGGGGTGTTACACAATAGTTTTGCTTGATGTAAGTTTCTTTTACGCGCTGATGTAAATTTTGTTACGGCGATGAATTTTTTTTCGCCTAATGTAAATTTGTGCGTGCGGCATTTTAAAAAAAAAATTGCTAAAACAAGTGAATTTTTTAAGATTTTTGAGAAAACAGTTTTTTGAAAAAAAACCTTTTGGAAGGCCTAGTTCTGATAGTTCTCACAACTCAAGATGGTTCTCATTTTATCCTAACCCTATATATATGTGTATATATATATATATATGTATAGGGGGAGGTTCATTTGAGAAGAAAATTTAATTGAGAAGAAAACAAAGGGTACAATGGTAAAATATTAATTAGTTATTCTTTCATCTCATTTATTACAATTTTTAAGTAATTAATTTCTCATAAAGACTATTATTCTCTACACTAATTTCATTTGCATACACACATAAAAAGTTATCCTACACATTTCGACAATTATCCTACACGTACTTAAATTTATCCTACACAACTCGTAATTTATCCTACACACCTAGTAATTTGTCCTACACTCTAAATTAATTTTTTAAAATTTTTGAAAAAATATATATATATATATTGAAAATAAGTTATAAATTTAATGTAGTTAGCTATGAAAAAGGAAGACTAGATAATAATGGTCTATGTAAGTTTACAAATATACACTTACACTAAAATTAAATGCAAATATTAAATAAAGTAAAATGTAACATTCTTATTGGTTGAAACTTATTTTTTTTCTTCTTACAAAAAATTTATTCTCATTTGAACCTTCCACTATATGTATATATGTATATGTATATATCTATATATATGTGTGTGTATGTATATATATAGGGTCAGGATTTAGAGAAACCGGTGAAAAGTGTGACAACAGTGAGAACGGTTATGCATCGTCAGATCAAAACAATCTATGGTCTAGATTGACGCAGTGGCATTATCATAAATAACATCAGTTTTATTACTAGAACATGCTTCATTAAGGGTAAAAGGGTAAAAACATCCTTTCACACATAGCATTGAAATATAAAACGCCATGTAAATGCAAAACGCCAATTTTATTACTGACTCGTTTTTTCTGTGTTTTAGTTAAGATTTTGTCCTAAAAAAACGTCATAAAATATAAAACACCATAAAAATATAAACGCCAAGCCTGAAAGATGGGACGTGTTACAGACTTAACAGATAAAGCTGAGCAAAACCGGATACTTTGTTAATTGCATTTATTGCTATAATAATATCCCGCCTAAACTACGCGCCAAAAACATCCTATAAAGAGAAACGTCTCAGCACCTTCCGTTGATCACACCAAAAAGACACAAATATAACAAAATGTTTCCTAAAAACCACTCACTCTAAAATGCCAAAAAGTTAGAAAAACCATCGATGGCAAACATCATTTCTTTGATACTCATTAATGTTCTGCATGAAGTTTCACTAAATGGTTTGTTAGGTGAGGGGAGAAAGATTTTGCTGAATGAGATGGACAAATTTGAAGAAAAAGAGACCAATGACACCGATATGTCATTTTGTCTTCTTTGTTCTTGAAGAAGGTTTGGATGAGGAGAAGAGACTGATCCCAGTGTAAATGCCATTTTGGACTCCATGATGATAACGAAGATTATGAGCGAATAGCATCCATCCACACGGCGTCGATCTATGTCTCCAACATCCACAAAGACACTTCAACACACGAACAAGAAAAAAAAACCACGCCAAACCCAAAACACCATTTATTTCTGACAGTTCTTGTAGTTTCAAAAGAAGAACGAGACTAATGACAGTGGAGATTTGGATCATAAATTGCTTCTATTTGTTTTTTTTTTATTTTCTTTTTCTGTTGTTTGTTATGTAATTTTCAGCTAAGAACAACAATACATTAATTCTCTAAAAAAATAATAAAATGCCAAACGGGCAAATGCTTGTGAAACGCCATCATGCCATAAAACGCCCAAACTACCCAACTATAATAAAATTACTTTGGGCAAGTACTATTATAATAAATCTAAAAAAAGTATAAAACAATGTGCAAGAGAATAGAACAAAAGTGCCAACTTTATCTAAACGCCATTGGAAATACAAAACGCCATAACTACAGCCGTAAAGATAGGACGTGTTACAACCATAAACAGATGAATGTGAAACAAAACACGGTAACTGCAAACAGTAAAATAAAGCGGCGGAAACATAATTACTAACATTTATTATATTAAAAGCCAATACATGGGGAATTGAATTTATTTATCTTTTCAAAACGCCATAATTACATGTCACTTTATAAGACTGCATCCTACATGCGCAGGGAAAAAAAGTCATTATAAAAGTAGAACATGAGAACACAACTTAACACGCTAAACATTGTCTAAAACGCCACATATTGTCCAAAACGCTAAAAAACTTTAAAAATAGCTAAGGTTATAACACGGAGGTTTGAAAGGTCGGAGATACGTTTCTTCCAAAAGTTCTCTGAAAGGAGAAGGGTGAAGGTCAGGACACTCAAAGCCATACTTGGTATGGATGAAGGGGTTCAGAGGGATATTTTGGCCCTTGTGGTTTCAATGGCCAACGATTGTGAAAGAACTCGAACGGCAATAAGAAGATTGGAGAGAAAATTTCCAGCAGAAGATGATGATGATGATTATTATTATATTGACAATACTCCTCTACCAACAGTTTGCAGTTGGGTGGTGCATGAAGAAGCAGGAACGGTTGAAGTGACTTATCGACACGGGGTGCAATATTCATTACCGGTGGAGGAAATGTTGAAGACAGAGAGGCTATATCTCCTTAAACAACTTTGTGATTTAGCACCTTCGAACGATGCAAGATACAGGGTTGCAATGATATTCAAGAATAGGCTGCAGTAAAGAAAAGACGAGGTGATGGCGTTATACGCCAATCTAAAATTTGATGATGATGAATCTGAAGAAAGTGATGAACAAAGCGATGGGTGCATCTCTGATATAATCCCATACACAGAAGACTATTAGTTTGTTTTCATTTGGTCTTATTGTAATCTTATGAAAATATTAATGAATCGTAATGAATTATAAATAACGCCATAAGCGCCAAAAAAATTTGACCTGGGAAACGCAATAATGCCAAAAAAATTATCTATGTGACACAAAACAATTAATTCAACAAGACAGATCCAAAAAACAATAAAACGTCAAGTAGTTAATAATATAATTAACGTCAAAATAATCTTAGACTGTTGGATCTGAGTTTCCTTTTGATCGTATTTTGTATTTGAAGTTAAGATGAAAATGGATGAGTTGTGCAGCGGAATTAAAATGAAAACAAACTTTGCATACAATCAAATGAGAGTAATACTTTAATCAAACATCTTTTACACTATGAACCGAATGATTGAATTTAATTTCAACAACGATTACAAAGATAGATGTATGAATGCAAACTCCCCCTCAGCCCGAGCTCAGTAGTTTGTTCGTGCAAAGAAGACGAGTGATATAAAGAACTAGTAGAACAGTACAAAGTACTGAACTATTTATAGGCACTTGCAAACTACTGAGCATCTTTGCTGACGTCACCATGAAAGTGACATCTAACCTCCTAACAAACTCTAACCTCTGATCTATACAGACACTGCTTGGGTTAACTACTGCTTATACATTCTATTACAAAACAGACTTTAGAACAGCTGCTGCAACCTTCTACTGCTGTGAACCCAGCAGCACTTGTCCGGATCAGCACTGCTTGACTCAAGGCAGTAGATTGAATCAGCAGGACTTTAGTCTTCCATCAGATCTTTAGTTGAGCAGCAGTTATGAGACAGCAGTTTGGTAAGATCAGCATATAGGAGGTCATCAGTAGTTGTAATCACTTTCAAGGGAAGAGATTTGTGTATCAGCATCTGCTTATTCAGAATCCACTGTTCTGATCCAGTTTTGGCTTTAATTATCTGTTCCTCTGATAGGGTTCAATCCCAACAATCTCCCCCTGGAACAGATAATTCCAAAACCCTTCATTATTTGTGGATATTTTATTGCCTCATTAACAGCTCCCTTATCTGACCTTTAAATTGTAATTCAAAGTCAAGGGCATTTGTGTCTTCATCATCCCTGCTAAGTGGAAGATCAAGGAGATCCTGCAAATCTTCAAGACTCAGGCCAAGAGCTTGTTCCCTTGATAATGTCTCCACTACTCCACCAGACCTGAGCAAAGTCAATACGCAGGTCTGTTTGTCAGTTGCCTACTTTTGTATTTTTGAGCCTGGTGGGTTTCTTGGGAGATGTTTATTTGCAGAAGTATTTGGTGAGGCTGGCCTGTTCATCACTGGCTGAGCAGTGGTAGCAGAGTTTTCCTGTTCAAATTCTTCTTTTAACGTTCTTAACAAGCCTTCTTTTAAAACAGCTTTTCCAGCAAGAATTTCTTGAACAGTTTCAGCTCCTAACTGGCTTTGTGTCCTTCTTTTGTAGATGGCATTACCAGCTGGAGCAGTGGATCTCCTGATTTGCAACTTTGATGGTCCTTTTGAAACCGCTGCCTCAGGGTAGTCAGGTTTTTGAGGGATTTTTGGATCTTTCTTCCTTAATTCCTCCAGCCTTTTGTAGGTTGACCTGACCACATCTTCTTTCCATCTAGCAACTTGTCTTTTGGTGCCAAATTCAGCAACAACCAATTCTTCTTTCATTCTTTTTAGTTCCAACTGCTTTTCAGGTACATTCTTTTTGAACTTTGCCCAATCAGGAGGAGTGTGAGTGACTTTCCTTTTTATCATAACTTGAATTCTGGCTGATTCAGCTTCAAGCTCTGGAATAGTCCACTCTTTGTACATGTGTCTCTCTCCTTTGTATTTCTTGTAAAACATAATGCTTTCAATGTAGTCTTTCTTCAGAGTTTCAGCTGCTCTTTCAGAAATTTTTTGACTGACATTTTTAGTAAAACGTTCTAGGGAACTGACTTGTGTGAGCAGATATTGGTAGTATCTTGATACTTCTTTGTTAGATTTCCCTTGTGTGTTTCTTTTCGAGATATCCTCTGCTTGCTTGGCCTTTATCTTTAAATATTCTTCAATGTTTTTAGGCCAGAGATATCCTTTGATTGAAGGCAAACTCCTTTTTGGCAGGGTCATCCTCAGTATAGAAGGATTTTATCTCTTCTCTGACAGCTTCTAGTTCAAGAGGGAATTGAACACCTGCAGGAGGTAAGGGTTTGAGCATTGGAACAGAAGAAAAATGAACTGGTTTTGGCATTTTGACAAGAGCTAAAGGTTTTGAAGATGTCTGGGATGGTGTAGTGACATCATCTTTAGGAGTTAGCCTTCTCCTCTTTATTTGAGGAGGGACTGATGATGTTTTGGATGGAAAGATGGTTGTAGTGGCAGTGATTTGTGATAGACAAACAGTTGTTGAAACAACTGGTGTTCCAACCACTGTTGTCTTTACAGCAGAAGTTGTAACAACTGCTGTCTTCTGCCTTTTGACAGGAGGTGATTGTGATTTAGGTGGTGATGGAGGTAAAGCATTGGTAGTGTGTGTTGAAGTGAGAACAGATGTTGAAACTACTGAAGTACCAACAGCAACTGACACAATAGGAGTTACAACAGCTGTTTTAGGTGGTGGTTTTTTAGCAGACTTTGAACGTCTGACCGGAATGGATTTGGGTAGCCTTTCTTTTCTAGTAGGCTTCTTCTTTTCATTAATGAGATTTTCATCATCTCTTGACCCTGAAGTACCCTGATCCGGATAATCCACCCTGGCTTTCTTTTTGTCCTCTCTATCCCTTTTTACACATGCAAGTGCTTCTGCAAGTGCATTTGTAGTCACGTCAATTTTCTTACTCCCATCTGGCAAAGGAATCTGTTTGGTCATATTTGAATTTTCTGGTGCGAGGTAGAGACCATCTATTATTCCTTTTCTTCTCCATTCCTGAATTTTCTCCCCCTTTTTGGCATTATCTTCTGGGAGTTGATCAATGAAAAACACTGGTGGAGGAGCAGTGCCAGTGGAGTGCAGGATCTGAGTTTTGAGAGCCTTTAGATCAGCCTGAGTGTCTTTGTACCTAGACTCCATAGCATTTCTCAATTGTTGAACATGTTTTTCATGTTGCTGATCTGCTATTTGTGCTTGATGATGGAGAAAAGGTTGAAATAGATTCCAGAGCTCATTTGTAGCAGGTGCCTGTTGTAGAGCAGGTGCTTGAGGTGGAACAGCAGTGGATTGTACCTTTTGTACTTATAACAACTGCTGTAGCATTTCTTTGAGTTCTGCAACAGAGTTATCAAGTTTTTCAACCCGAGCCATCAATTTCTGGTACTTTAAACCATCACCCAATTTAATGGGATCATCTGATTTCCCACTATCAGTGGTTTTATCAGTGGTGTAAGTAGGGAGTTTACTCCAAACATTAACCACTGATGCCCCTTTTTTCTTGGTACTGGGGTCTTCTTCCTTCAACACTTGACAACCTTTTGATGTTGCCAGTAGGATAAATAAATCCGCTGGTGGTTGACAGAGGTGCTATAAAAGGAATTGCCTCCAATGAAGTCTTATTGATGTAACCACTGTCCAACTGTAAACCTGTAGGTTCAACAGTTGTAGTGGCTGCTTCACTTGGATTACCACAAAGAGTTACTTGTAACTCAATGGGTGTAACCTCCTCAGGTTGTGTTGGTGGGTTAGCAAAGAATGATACAGCAGGCTCAGTCATTTGTGGAGGTAAATTCTCATTGACAGGTGATTGAGAAGGACTGAGTAATGCCTGGTTCAAATCAATTGCATCCAACAGTAATTGTGTTTTTGGTGGAATTGAGGATGTGATGGTAGGTGTAGGAAGCGGATTTGCTCTGGGCATTGAGCTGTGGATGATGGAAACAAGTGTATCCAGAGCATCATGATGTGGTGGCCCTTTGTGTACAACCTGTTCTTTTTGTGAAGAAGAAGGAGGAGTTATGGTTATGGGTTGAGATATTTGTACCATCTGCTGTGAGGAAGTAGCAGCAGTGGTTTCTTGTGACTCTTGTGTTGTCACAGGCATTAACTCTGGTATCTCATCCTCCAGAGTTGCCATTTTGATTGGTTTGGGGGGTTTTTGATTTTTCTTTTTGTAAGGCTTTTTGGGTTTTCTAGGTGTGGGTTTCAAAACAGTTGGTCTGCTGCTTTGATCACCTAGAGCAGTAGGCTCAGCAGCAGATACCTGAGGAGTAGTGGTTGCTGCTAAATTCTGCTCAGGTACCCCTGCTTGTGTTTTGCAAGGTGCTAACATTCGTGAAAAAGTTTCAGACGTTAGGCAGTTTATTGCAGTCATTTCACCTTGGTTTATTAAAGCTAAATCATCCTTACTGAATTTCTTTTGAAAATAATAACTTAAAAACCTTGGAAATAGTAAGAATGATTTGCTTTCAACATTATTTACCAAATCTTTAAAGATTTCCCGAGAATAATTATAATTTTCTTCTTGAAGAATTGCATATCCCAGATTTTGAATCTTTATAGGGATCTCATTAAAAGAAGTGGTTTTGTTTGACACACATAGGAGGAGGGTATGAAATAGAAATCTTGGGGCAGGAGGAAAATAACCTTTTTCTAAGGTTAGTTTCTTCATCATTGTGGCTTCATACCCTCTTTCAATGAAATCAGTGTGCAACTCGTTTTTAGTGAAGGAAGTTTTACCTGCCTGGTCATCGAGTTGAAAGACTTTGGAGATGGATTGTGGTGTAATGTGGACAGCTTTACCCTTTATGGAAGAGTGGATTTCAGTTGCAAGGTCTCCTTGTTTTTCAAGGGTTGCATTTTTCCAAAATTCCCTTTGGGTCGCCATGTAGATGGGTACGTCAGCGGTGAGCAAAGTTTTGTACTTTGATTTTGCCATGATGGTGATAATGGAATCGAAAACATCTGTGGTTCCTGATTTTGTGAGAAGACCCAGGAGATTGTGAGATTTTTTGAATGGAATTTCAGTGGTAGTTGCCTTTTGAGAGGCTGTTTTCGATGATTTTGATGAGGGTTTTGCAGAAAGCTTCGATTTTGTCATTTTTGAAACGAAGCGATCGAAGAAATTTGTGAGAAATGAGAAGAAAAACTGCTTTGAGAAGAGAATTTTTAAGAATTCAATTCGACAGTAAAACCCTGTTTTGATGGTGAGTGGGGATGTTATAGGAAAGAGAATGAATGCTGACGTGGCAGCCGTTACAAAAGGTCTGACTGCTATGTACTGCCCACGTGACAACCACTGGTGAAAATGAAGGACAGTACTTTTGGTGAAAGCAACTAATGAAAGCAGTGGAAAGGAGGCAGTGGATGATTTTCACTATCAGTGGATAGCATATCAGTGGATAAGACACTGCTTTTGAACAACAGTGGTTATCAAGGAATGAGAAAACAGAGGTTGCCTTTCAGCAGTGGGCAGACTTTTTGAAGTAGAGCAGACTTTTGAACAATCAGTGGTTATGGCAGACTTTTAAGGATTTTAATGAAATTTTCATTTTTAAGCTATTTTTAAGGATGGATTTTTGATTTTCTGAAAACATTTTGTTGCTTTTATTCATAGAAAAACAAGATGTTGCTTGTTATTCCATGTTTAGCATCCCAATCCTAGAGACCAAGCTTTCAAAGGTGGCTGTATCAAGTGCTTTTGTGAGCACATCTGCCAGCTGGTCTTTAGTTGGGACATGATGCAGAGAAATCAAACATTTTTCATAGCAATCCCTCACAAAGTGATGTCTGATGTCGATGTGCTTTGTGGTAGAATGGGAAACTGGATTTTTGATGATATTTTCTGCTGCCTGACTGTCCAACATGAGTGGTGTCTTTAAGGCAGTGATACCAAAATCCAATAACTGATTTTGAAGCCACAGGAGTTGGGCTGTACAGCTTGCAGCAGCAATGTATTCAGCCTCAGCAGTGGATGTTGAAACTGCTGCTTGCTTTTTGTTTTGCCAAGAGACTAAGCAAACACCTAGAAACTGGCACCCTCCTGAAGTGGACTTCCTTGTGGTGTGACATCCAGCAAAGTCACTGTCTGAAAAACCTGAAAGCTTGATATTCCCATTAGCTGGATACCAGATACCAAGTGTGGGAGCACCTTTTATGTATCTGAGAATCCTTTTTACAGCAATGAGATTTGATTTTCTGGGAGCTGATTGACTTCTTGCACAGACACATGTTGCAAACATGATGTCTGGTCTAGATGCAGTTAGGTACAATAAAGACCCAATCATGCTTCTATAGAGTGTTTGGTCAATCAGCTCATCCTTTTCATCAGACATGACCAACTTATTTGTGGCCATGGGTGTGCTGCATGGTTTACAATCATTCATATCAAATTTGGTTAAAAGTTCTTTAGCATATTTGCTTTGATGAATGAAAGTTCCATTTTGCAATTGTTGTACTTGGAGACCAAGAAAGCATTGCAGCTCACCCATTGCACTCATTTCAAACTCAGCTGTCATGAGTTCTCTAAACTCTTCACACAGTTTGGTACATGTGCTTCCAAAAATAATGTCATCCACATAAATTTGGACAATCATTAAATCTTTCCCTCTCCATTTAAGAAACAGTGTTTTATCAATGGTACCTCTTTTGAAACCATTTGAGAGTAGAAAGTTGGAAAGAGTTTCATACCAGGCTCTAGGTGCTTGTTTCAGACCATACAAGGCTTTGTTTAGCCTGTAAACATGATCAGGATAAAATGGATCCTCAAAGCCTGGAGGTTGACATACATATACCTCTTCTTGCAATGTACCATAGAGGAAAGCACTTTTAATATCCATCTGAAACACCTTCATGTTGTGGTTGACAGCAAAGGCCAGGAACAGTCTGATAGCTTCCAATCTTGCAACAGGGGCGAATGTTTCATTATAATCAATCCCCTCTTCCTGTCTGTAACCTTGAACCACAAGCCTGGCTTTGTTCTTGACAACAATGCCCCTTTCATCTGTTTTGTTCTTAAAGACCCACTTTGTGCCAATGGGACTAACCTCTTTTGGCAGTGGTACAAGCTCCCATACTTGTTGTCTTTTAAATTGTTGGAGCTCCTCTTGCATGGCTTCTACCCAGCTGTTGTCATTTAGTGCCTCTTGGTAGTTGACTGGCTGATGAAGTGATAGAAAACCAGCAAAAAGACAAATGTTTTGGGTTTGGCTTCTTGTGAGCACCCCTACATTGATGTTGCCAATGATTTGATCAGGTGGATGAGATCTTAAGAAGATTAAATCTCCTTGGTATGGTATGATGGCATTTGTTGGTGAAGGCTGCAAATGTGTATCATCTGAGCTAACCACTGCTGATGACTTTGATGACTCAGCAGTGGCTTCAAAAGGTGGTGGAATGGGTGGTAATGGAGTGGACCACTGCTGACTTTTATCCACTGTTTGAGGACTTTTGTCAGCAGTGTTTGAGGATGTGGAAGCAGTGGTGAATGGGCTACTTTGGTCAACAACTGTTGATGTAGCAGTGGTTGAGCTTTGACAGATGTTTTGAACAACTGATGCTTTTCCCTTTGTGGCAGACCTTTGAGGGATGATGACTTCATACCCATAGTCTGGTGTTGTATCCTCTGATGGACCTGCACAGTTAGTCTTGATAGCAGTATTTTCAAAAGTGAATTTTTCAAGATCAAACAGTTCAGCAGGATTTGCTGGGATTTTCATTGATGAAAGTTCATTGAACTTTACATCCAAAGTCTCCTCCACTACCTTAGTCCATGCATTGAACACTTTGTAGGCCTTGGCAGTGGTTGAGTATCCCAGAAAATAACCACAATCAATTTTGGCTGCAAATTTTGAAATGGAATCTTTTAAGTTCAAAATAAAGCATGGGCAGCCAAACACTTTGAAGTATGAGATCAGTGGTTTGATTTTATACAGAATTTCATAGGCAGTCTTTTTGTGCCTGGGGTTTATTAAAACTCTGTTATGGACATAGCAAGCAGTGTTTACTGCCTCTGCCCAGAAAGTCAATGGCAAACCTGAATCTGCAAGCATGGTTCTGGCAGCCTCAATCAAAGTTCTGTTCTTTCTTTCAACAACCCCATTTTGCTCTGGTGTTCTAGGGATGCTGTACTGCCTTACAATCCCTTTCTTCACACAGAAAGCATCCAACTCCCTATTTTTAACTTCTGTGCCGTTGTCACTCCTAAAGCTTTTCACTGGAAGGTCAAATGGCTTTTCAACCTGTGTCACAAAGTCTTGCAAAATGCCTGCAGTTTCATCTTTAGAGTGCAAAAAGAAAGTCCATGTAAACCTAGAAAAGTCATCAATTATAACCAAACAATATCTTTTCTTTTTAAGGCTCATGACTTGAACTGGGCCAAACAAATCCATATGTAGCATTTGCAAACACTGGGTTGTTTTGGACTCTTCAATGGACTTGTGGGAACTTTTATGCTGTTTTCCTTTTAAACAGGAAATGCAATGTTCAGAACATGAAAACAATTTTTGTGGTAGGCCTCTCACCAAACCATTTTTTGAAATTTCTATGATTGTCTTAAGATTTGTGTGCCCTAGTCTTTTGTGCCAAAGTTCTGTCTCTTTGTTAGAGGCAGCTGAGAACAGACAGGCATCAGCTCTGGGACATTCTTTAGACATGTCAACAACATAAACATTGCCACTTCTTTGAGCAACAAGTTTAGTTTGACCATTTTTGATTATTGCTTCAATCTTTTTGACCATTTCTGGTCCAATAATCCTACAACAATCTTTTGTGAAGAGTGACCCAAACCCTTTGTCACTCATTTGGGATACACACAGAAGGTTGAATTTTAGATTGTCTATTAGATTGGCATTTCCAAATTTTACATTGCCAGATTGCACTGTTCCAGACCCCAAAACCTTTCCTTTACTATTATTTCCAAAGGATATATCACCCCCACCATGGATTTTAAAGTCTTTGAGGAGGGCTTTACATCCTGTCATGTGCCTGGAGCCTCCACTATCTACATACCAAAGACTATCAAAGCATGCAGAAGCTCCCTGCACATGAAGTAAAAGGATTAGTTCATTAAGGACTTCAAAGCCAACAGGGCTTTGGATGGAGTCTCAACAGTGTCTGGCATGGATGCAGTGTGATGGACAGTGGTTAAGTCAGGGGTTTGGACAGTTTTAGTACTGTTCCTTTCTAACCACTGTTGAGGGTCTTGCCCAATCACCTGCTGGTAACCGAAAGGATGCCTATTCACTCTGGGTTTAGAGGGCTTTTTGTAGACCTCATAAACGTGTGGAATCCTTTGGTAAGACTGTTTTTCCTTGCCTTTTCTGAACTGATTGGCATGGGGTGCATCAGTAACCTGAACATCTCTTTTAACAGATGTTTGGTTCAGCTGTTTTGTGACAGCTGTTTAAACTGGCACAAACAGTGGTTGTTTCTTTGTGAATTTGACAGATGGTGATGCTGATGGATTCAAGGATGTTTTGGCAAGGTACTCATTCTTTTTGATGTCAAAGTTTTTGAGATACACACATGCTTGAGTTTTGTGGTTTGTTTTACCACAAACAATGCAGCTTTCCGCTGACACTATGACACTTGTTTTGTTTATATCATAAGCTTTTAAGTGGAAACAATCTTTTGTTAGATGGTTCATTTTCTCACAAAATTCACAAAACAAGTTATCAATTTTTTCTTTCTTCTTCCTCTTTTCAGACTCCTTTGCAGCAGAGGTTTTAACCATTGCTGGGATGTCCTTAAGAGGAATGACTTTAGCTTTTGGAGCTTTAACACCATCAGTTGATGTAAAGTCCATTGGCTTGAAATTTTCAAGAATATCACACTCATCAGACCATTTTGGTTTAAATTGATGATTCTCAATCTCCTCAAAAACAGAGGGGCCCATTGGTCTGTCAAGTGTGATTTTATTACCAAGTTTGTCAGTGATTTTCACTTCTTGGCCATTCTTGTTTGTGGGGATGTACTCAGCAGTTACATCAGTGGTTGAAACAGATTTTTCAAAAGCAGTGTTTTCATCATCATGTTTTCTATAACCAACCCCAAATTTCACATTGCTCTTTATCTGTTTCTCAAGCATAACCTCATACCCTTTGCATGATTCCACCCATTTCTCACATGTGATCTGGGTGGACTCTAACTCCTTTTTGCAAACTTGGTATTTTTCTACCATAGTTTGGAGTTGGGTTTTGGTTATGCTTTGCTCTTCTTTCATGCTGCTAATCTCTTTCTCTTTTTCAGCCAATTTGTTTTTAAGTTCTTTTAAAGATCTTTCAAATTTGACTTCATCATTAAGATTTTGTTCCTAAGGTTTTCATTCACCTCTTTGATGTTAGCAAAAGCAATAATGCAATTGTCAGAACATAGTTTTTCTAGAACTTGAGGTGATACCTTGGCAGCAACCATCATTGCACAATCACACTGAGTATTCTCTTCATCACCAGCTCTCTCTTCTTCTTCACCTGCCTTATCTTCTTTCTTATCTTCTTCAGACCATAGATCTGTCAGTGGTTCAATTAGGATACCTGAACTTTCTTCCAACAGTACTTCATCAGCCACAGCAGTAACCACTGCTTCAATCACCTCATCCACTGTTTCAGAGACCAGCTGTTTCTCTTCAGATTCAACACCCTCCTGTATTGACTCTAATGCCATCAAACAAAATTCATCATGAGAAGAAACATTAGAAGCATAGAGTACAAAGTTTTCATCACTGAGGTCTTCAGGCATACTGCTCCAGTCAACAAACTCTTGAGTAAAGAAACTTTGTTGATCTGGTTGTGTTGCAACTGGAGCAGTGGTTTGTGGTGCAGGTTGCACTTGTGCCTGGGGAGCAGGGGTTTGAACATATTGAATCTGTGGAGCAGCTGTTTGGACATAATGCACTAGGACAGGAGCAACAGCATAGTGAGCAGTGTTCACATGTGCTGCTGGGGCATAGTGCACAGTGTTTTGATTTTGAGGTCTAGGATTTGAACTAGGGTGAGTAATTATGGGACCAGTTGTTTGACTCCTACACTCTCTAGCAAGATGTCCTAACATGTTGCACTTATAGCACTTGATTTTCGATTTATCCAACCCAACCCTTAGATTCCCATGCAACCCTGGGAATTTTCGCCATGTTCTTTTATAAAACTTGCTAGTTCTAACACTTAGCAAGGCCAGTTGATGCAAGATGTCCATTTCTTCAAGATCAGTGGGGTCAAAATGCTGTAAATCATTTAGTTCAAAGCTTAAATTGTCTGACATCTGGTTTTCATTTGCAGTGAATGCATAACCTGTAGAGTGAGGATCAGGGTTGTTAAAATTTGCACCAGCAGTTATGTCAATGAAGTGATCATAACCCTGATCCTTACCACTACCACCAGATTCTTCTTGACCCGGAAGAGCAGTGTTACCGAATGAATAATCATCAACGGTTTTACCTGACTCTTGTAACTTCCTTTTCTGGTTCAACTCCCTTTCGTAGGTCAGGAGTCGACCATGGAGTTGGGTCAAGGTCAGATCCTTGAACTCAGGTGAGTTTCGGGTGACAAACGCTATTGTGTCCCATTTGTCTGGCAGTGACCTGAGGAACCTGCTGTTTTGAGTTGAGTTTGTAAAAGTGGTTTTAACAAGCCTCAGTTCACTGATGAGACAACTGAACCGCTCAAATTGTTGCGTCAGTGATTCACCTTTAACATGACAAAATGTTTCATACTGTTGGTTCAAGATTTCCCTATTGTTTTCTATGACCTCTTCGGTACCTCCAAATGTTCCTTTAAGTCACAACACACACACAACTCTTTGGCATTGTCACAATTAACAATCCAGCATATATTTCTGACGGGCAGCGCTATGCTATGATACTAAATGCTTAGCATTCTAGTTCAAACTTTTGATAATCCGTTTCGTATAATTTTCAACAGGTTTTGGAACTTGTTTTTAGCATCTTCAGCGCTTGGCACTGTAGGAACATGAGGACACAAAGATAACAGACTATCAAAACCCGTGCTTGCGTGAGCGAGGGATGTGACCCATCCTCCTCTGCCAGATGTTGTACTCATTTCTTTTTAGCATAGGTGGTTTAAAGAGAGAACCAATGTTGTTTTTTATCGTCCTGAGATTGTGACGTCATTCTTGTTGTTTTACAGGTACTGAGAAATCAACTTTAGTGGTGATTAATCCTTACTCTGTTTTTCAACGACGAACAAACGATCAGTATCAACTGTTTTGAGCTGAACTATT